>NC_140382.1:13517500-13615000 GCF_054491055.1 Hypomesus nipponensis | reverse complement strand
TCAGAGTCCTTCTGCTTTTATGCCAGGTCAGCAAGTTTGAAAGTGCAAATAACACACACATTCACACACACAGATCGCATGTCTGTACTGGAGCTCTGCAGAGTGATTAAACCCCCTAGAATAGTGTGTTTATGTGTTTGTACATCTTAGTGTTAGTGAGAGTGCCCTTCTGACGCCTACCTGTGACCTGTTAACACTGGTTCTCTGTGTGTGTGTGTGTGTTAGTCCTCAAAAGGAGTGGGTGTGACTAGGATGACGTGGGCTGGTGCTCTCTCTCTCTCTCTCTCTCTCTTTCTCTCTTTCTCTCTTTCTCTCTCTCTCTCTCTCTTTCTCTCTGAACGGGGTTCATCAGGTATATCTTGGTGGGGCACACGGTAGGGACACAGGTATGGTCTGTAGGACTTTGTTGAGTCATTCCAGTGAGGACGGACACACACACACACACCTGATTAAAGACGTTTGATTAAATTGACTCATTTCACAGTCCGATGGCTAAGACCTGTGAAAAAAAAAATATGGTGGAGGGTGTGTATGTTCGTGTACTTGGGTGTGCACCTAGCAGTCTGGTTGGTCATTTCCTGCACATTATTAGCATAGCTGTCCACTGCAGTCAGGACAGAAAAGAGAGGTGGGAGAGGGCGGGTGGGAGGGGAAGTGAAGGAATAAGGGAGGCGGTAGAGTGTGTGTGTGTGTGTGTGTTGGGAGGGGGGGAATGTGGGTAGGGGGGACAGTGCACAAAGCGCCAGAGCACAAGGTTGCTATAACAACAGCACCTTGGTGGTTCTCTGTCTGACTGTCTGCCTCTCTCTCTCTTTCTCTCTCTTTCTCTCTCTCTCTCTCTCTCTCTCTCTCTTTCTCTCTCTTTCTCTCTCTCTCTCTCTCTCTCTCTCTCTCTCTCTCTCTCTCTCTCTCTCTCTCTCTCTCTCTCTCTCTCTCTCTCTCTCTCTCTCTCTCTCTCTCTCTTTCTCTCTCTCTCTCTTTCTCTCTCTCTCTCTCTCTCTCTCTCTCTCTCTCTCTCTCTCTCTCTCTCTCTCTCTCTCTCTCTCTCTCTCTCTCTCTTTCTCTCTCTCTCTCTCTCTCTCTCTCTCTCTCTCTCTCTCTCTCTGTGTTCAAAGCAGCTCCTTCACTCAGACGAAAGAGACCATCTGTCTGAATAACAGATTCTCTCCTCCTTCGATATTTGTTCTTCCTCTCTTTCAATCTGCCTTCATCCCTTCGTTCTCTCTCTCTCTCGTTTTCTCTCATTTTCTCTGTCTCTCTCTCTCTCTCTCTCTCTCTCTCTCTCTCTCTCTCTGTCTCTGTCTCTGTCTCTGTCTCTCTCTCTGTCTCTCTCTCTGTCTCTGTCTCTGTCTCTCTCTCTGTTTCGCTCTCTCTCTCCCCTCCCTCCTGGGTTCTGAGAGCAGATAAAGGAGCAGTTGTTTTATGTTGCTGTCTGAACGTAGAGAGCAAGACAACAAGCGCTGCTCTCCTTCTCTCTGGCTCCGGCTCCTCTGTCCCCCGTGCCCCCCCCCCCCCTCCATCACATCTTGCTTCACCTAACTGTATCGGATTTGCAAGGACATTTTAGCGAAATTTTAAGTTGGCTTTTAAAGGGAAACGAGTCCCCAATGCATCCCCATATACATTCACACTCATACACAGTAGTGTACAAGCAGATCTGCAGGTGGCATGTTTGCGTTGTGTGTGGACACTGAGACACCGCAACAAGCTGCCCACCAATGGACCTGTTAACCGCTCATTAGTGTGTGTGTTCTCTCCTTGATGGTCGTCTGCTGGGTGAAGCAGCTTAAGGGTTGTAGATACACACCCAGTGGAGACTCAACAGAATGCCTATCATGCCATAGTGCCCATTCCCCCGACTGTCAGTCATTCAAGCTGCCTGACAGGCTCATAAACATGCACATACGTAGAGAGAGAGACACACACAAGCCTGAACATGAACAAGTACACATCTTACGCACTTCAGTGCTCCTTTCACACATGTCTCTGTCTGTGTGTGTATGGGTTTAGCTCAGGGTCAGAATACAATCTGAATATTTGTCTGAATAACAAAGAGCGAGTGTGTGTGCATGCATGCGTGTGTGTTTCAAGGCTGTTAAGTATCTCACAAGTGCTGAGAAGCGTAGCTGGCACTTTAAAACAAGCCTGGCACTGGCTTCTCGCAACTGCAGGGGTGTATCTCAAATAGCGAGACCGTTTTTGAAAAAGCCCATTCCAGTTATTTACTGTAAGTCATGAACGAGACCCGGGTGTGTGTGTGTTGGAGGGGTGGCAAATTACTCTACTCCAAAGCATGTGTGTGCGTCAGAGCGCATGCAGGTACGAAGATTCAGATTCTACCCACCCAGGATCTGCTGGTTCCACTCCACCAGCTAATTATGGTAATGAGAGAGGGAGCGTTCAAGACTATAGCACACTCCTCTGATCTCTCTGTTCTCCGTTCCCGAACCGCTGTAAACGAGCCTGCTGTGATTGCTAATGGTGGGTTAGCTCAGGCTCTCTTTCCCTCCCCCTGTCTGTCTTTCTTCCTCTCCTCTCTCCCTCTCTTTCTCCCTCTCTCTCTTTCTCTCTCGGCCATTCCGTCCCTTTGTGTAGAACAGCCACTCGGATGGATCAAAGCATGCATAGGTTACACTGCCATCCTGCTTGGCTATTGGAGTAACTTGAGAATCTGCTGTTGTTCATAGTATGATGTTAGGGCCTGCAGTTAGAATGTAAGACCAGAAATACCAGTGTTGTCCTTCTGCTCTGGATCCCAGTGGGCATTACATAACACAGGATACCTTTCGTAATAAACAGGTTACCCTCGGCTCTGACAGCTTCCTGTTTCCTGTCTTCCTCACAGCTCCAGGAGACAGTGAAGAGAAAGCTAGACAGTGCCCGCTCACCCCTCAATGGCGACCAAAACGGCATCTGCGACGGGAGCTACTCACCGACCACCAAGCGGCTACGGAAGGAAGGTTCCGGTCCTGGTGGGCTGGATTTGCTGGCGGGCATGCCCAACAATGTGCCCCCCATCTCCCCTCTCCACCAGATGGACATCAAGCCCCTACTGGGCGTCAACGCGGGCGGAAACGGGGGCAACAACAACAACAGCAGCGGCAACAACGGTAACCCTGGCAACGTTAACCACGGCAACCACATCGCGGGTCGCCAGGACGACCTGGGGAAGAACGGCGGCCTCCCGGACATCAAGCTGAACGGGTCGCTGGATCTGGAGGACGGGTTCGGACTCCTCAAGGACCTCAAACAGGAGCCGCTGGATGACGGGGGCGGGATCGAGTCCTCCGACACCTCGCTGTCCAATCAGAACAAGCTGTTCTCCGACATCAACCTGAATGACCAGGAGTGGCAGGAGCTGATCGACGAGCTGGCCAATACCGTGCCGGAGGACGACATGCACGACCTCTTCAACGAGGACTTTGAGGAGAAGAAGGAGGCGGAGTTCACGCGGCCCGCCACTCAAACGCCGGGGCCGCAGGACCCGCCCCCGGCCACGGCCGCCCACCCCCCTCCTCAAGGAGCACCGCAGGCCCCCATGGGTTCTCCACAGGTGAGACTGAGCTGTCGCCTCACTGAAACAGTGCATGGGGGTTGTAGTTTTTAGGAGACGTTCACAGTATGTTGTGGTAGTCACGGTTCAGGTTTGACAGGTTTACATGTGGGAAATCTCAGTTGGTGCAGAGGTGTAACTGTTCTGTATTGAAGTTAATCAGGCACTATGATCACCATGTGCGTTCTCTCCTCAGGTCCGCCCCTCGTCCTCAGGGCCTCAGTTTGCCACCGCCGCCAACGGAACGCCGCCTCAGCAGCCATTGCAGCAGTCGCCCGCGGTCGCCATGGCATCTGGCTCCCCGCTGCCTAACTGTGTAGCTCGCTCTCCTCAAACCCCCACCCAGGCCCAGACGCAAGCAGGACCCAGACCTGGGAACGGATTTATGATGAACCCAGGCCCTGGGGTGGGCCAGGCAGGCACGGGTCCCGGTGGTGCAGGGGTGGTGCCTGCAGGTCAGCCAGGCGGAGGTGGACCGGGACCCGTGACCCCTGACCTGTCGCCAGCAGAGCAGTTGAAGGCGATGGCGGCGCAGCAACGTGCTAAGCTCATGCAGCAGAAACAGCAGCAGCAAGCGGCGAACTGGTCCCCTGCTGGCGCGCCAACCAGCCCCTACGCCTCGGGTCCCTTCAATCAGGACAAACCCAACAGCCCCATGATGTACCCACCGCAAGCCTTTAACACTGGGCCTCAGGGCCCCCTGGTGGCAGGGATGACCACCAACAATGGACCCAAAGCCCCCATGAACAACTACCTCCCTCAGTCCCACAGCCACATGGGCATGATGAGCCAGCAGCAGCAGCAGCAGCAGCAACAACAGCAGCAGCAGCAGCAACAGCCAAACAACATGGCCCAGAACGCCCTCAGCAAACAGCAACAGGCGGCCATGTTGTCGTATAGCAACACTAAACCGCTCAGTCATTTCACCATGGACCACATGGGCCAGAGAATGACTCCGCCCATTGCCAACCAGGTGAAAAACCCCATGATGCCTCCCTACATGCAGACGGGGAACGGCGGTGGAGGGGGCGTGCAAGGGGCAGTGCCGGGTCAGACGCAAGGGCCAATCCCAGGACAGACTGCCCACCTGAGCGAGGAGCAGAAGCGGATGCTGCTGATGAAGCAGAAAGTGCTGAACCAGAGCATGCCCTATGGCGCCATGCAACCTCATGCACAGGTAAGATGCCATTTTGGATCCGGGCGCCATTTTGGATATGTCGTTTCGCAGTTTGTGGTCTGTGTGGCACTTTTCCACTGTATTGATGGGAGGGACGGCCCCAATGTGGTTGTACTTTCACTTACAACAGAACTATTCATCTTGATGTAGCTGCTCACCAGCTGCTGCTGTGACAGTGAAAAGAAATCTTGCTGCCACCTGCTAAGATTTGGCCATTATATGAGCTGATCCCAGGCAGTATATCAGGCAGGATAGATATTTGGATGTGAAAAATTCAACAGCTCGAAGATAACCGATGGTCATAAACCTCTCTGACTGGCTTTCAATATGTCTGGGGAGGACCTTGTTTCGCTTTTCAAACGCCTCCCCCGGATGTTCAGCCAGGGTAAAATGGCGGTGGGTGCACCAGAAACAAGGTAGTGCGTCGGGAGGGAATAGTAAACAAATATCCTGTCTTGTGTATTGAGGCCTCTTGCGACAGCAAGTTCAGCAACCTTCCTCCCCACAACACACACACATTGGCCACAGACGCTTCTACCAAGCGCTTACGTCCCTTAACACGCTAACACTAGGCTTAAATGCCCCCCCCCCCCCCCCATCCATCACAGTTGACTGATGGCTCATATTGAACCTCCCGTGTCATAATTAGCTTACCTCAGGCGTTGTGTTTTGCTAGCCTAGCGACCGGCCAACTGCTCTGTCGCTCACTCTATCAACCGCGACTTGACAATACTACAATGCGGGTCAGTCTACCCCAACCACTTTGTATGGTGCTAACTGCCCATTAATGAAAAGAGGGTAGATGTAGGGATTGCGAATGCTAACCACTTGACGCTAGCCATGTCCATAAGGTCATACGGTTTACATCATGTTTGTGCTAAGCTAAAGGGCTTTTGTTCCTCTGAGGTGGTTTATTATTGGACAGTGTGAGGGGGTACAGATTAATGTGCTACTGGCCCTTTAAGAGGAGGGGATAAACCCATTAGCTCATGACCGGTGAATTACTGTCATTAGAGACTGTGTGTGTCTGTGTGTGCTTACGTGCGTGCGTGTTTCACACTACCCTCCCCTCTCCCTTTTGAGACGGCCTACTCTCCAGGTCTCCTTCTCTCTGCCTCTCACCAGCTCATGATATGCATACAGTGGAGCCCCCCCCCCCTTTCACCCCCTCCCTCCCTCCCTCTCCCTTCTCGCCTGCTCCTTTGCTCCCCTCTCTCCTTCCTCTCCTCCCCTCACCCAGAGACACCCAGCACCAATAAAGGAGCAGATTTATTAAAATGGGGCCTTTGCGGCGGCTGCCTGAAGAAAGAAGAAGAGGGGGAGAAGGGAAGGGGGGGTTTGTAGAGCCAGAGGGAGGAAAAGAGAGAGAGAGAGAGGGGTAGAGAGAGACAAAGAGCGAGGGAGGGGTTGAGGCAGAGGGAGGAAAAGAGAGGGCGAGTGGGTCTAGGCGGAGGAAGGGAGGGAGATTTATATGAGAGAGCGAAGAAGAAGAAGAGAATGGAGTGGAGGGAGCGGAAAGAGAGGATACAGTGTGTGGAGAAAGAGACGAGAGAGAGAGAGAGAGAGAGAGATTTATGAGCGAGGGAAGCAGGAGAATTTCTTAAAGTAAGGAATATAACTGAAGAGAAAGAGAGGGAAAAGTATAGGATGAGAAAGAAAGCCTAGGGAAAGCCAAATGAAAAGGTGCAAAGGTAACAGAACGACAGAAGCAACTCTCCACGCTCTCTCTGCTATGTCATCATCTCTCTCATTTAAAATCAACGTGTCTCATTCGTTTTGGTTTTATTCGTAGAAATTGGTTTTATTCGTGTGTGTTTAATGGACCCATGAGCCACAAACTGGAGCAGTCCGGTATTTTCCATGTCTGGTCAGAGGATGTTAAAGAGCAAGGGTCCAGACAACTCACTGTCTGTCAGGCCCATTGATTGTTACACATGCTCATCAGGCCTTCATAGAACACTGTGTGTGCTGAGGAGGGGGTGGATATTAGGATTATTTATTTTCAACAGCCATCACGTGTGTGTGTGTGTGTGTGTATACGTACATATGTGTTGTCTCACAGGTGGCTGGGAGAGTCTTTTCCCTGTGTGTAGGCTAATCCAGTTAGCAGCTGCTTAGAGAAACTTCAGGCGCGCTCCTCAAAAGCTCGTTAGTCAAGCTTTAATTGTCGTCGGCTCCCTCGCTTTGCATATCGCCATGACACTAATTTATGCTCGTCGTCGCGGTTACTGTCGCTGTGGCTGACTCTTTGAAAGCAGGATGGGGGCGCAGAGAGCGGGTGTGGAGAATGTGTGCGAGGGTGAGCAAGTGTACGTGTGTGTTCAGCTGTGTGAAGCTAACAGTGCGGGGGCGGGTCCCCTGGGTGATCTGAGTGATGATTGGTGGAGAGGAGATTGACGGGTGTGGAGATCAGCCTCTCAGAGGAGGGCTGGCGTCATCCTAATAAATTGGGACTGCTTGTTTCCTGGCGTGTGTGTTTAGGCTTTAAAGGCGGGTGTGTTTGATGATAGTATTAGATGTTTGTTTAGTTCTCATTTGGCGCATGGTAGGTGGGTCAAACGTGTGTGTGCGTGCGTGTTTGTGTGCAACTTGGTGATTGAAGAATGGCCGCTCGCCTCTGCTAGCGATAATAGCCTTGTGAGTCACGACACCGCACGCATGCACACATCAAACACACAGAAGCGCGGCGCTACTGGTAACCCGCTGGTGTACAAGCATCCCCTTCCTCTTCCCTCCGTATCGCCTCTTTCCGGTGATGAGGTCTGCTTCACCCATCAGCTTCTCTCCTCTCCAATGTTTCCCCCGTCGTCCCTCGCTTCCACAGTCCACCTCCCTCTGACCTCCCTCGCAAGGTCTCCAGAGTGGAGGGAGTTAAACAACCCCTCCCCTTGACACACACACACACACACACACACACAGGGGTGCCTCACACATGCAGCCACACACGCGCCGCCTTCACTAGAGAGCGAGAGAAAAGGAGGGAGGGGGTGAAGGAAGGAGAGAGACAGGAAAGAGAGAGATCACCCCATCGTTGTGTTGCCCCCCTCCCCCCAACTCTCTTTATCCGCGGAAGCAGGAGATATTGCTTTCCCTCCCCCCTCCTCTCACACGCTCTGCTCTCTTGATATTCCCTCCATCTCTCTCTCTCTCTCTCTCTCTCTCTCTCTCTCTCTCTCTCTCTCTCTCTCTGTCTCTGTCTCTGTCTCTGTCTCTGTCTCTCTCTCTCTCTCTCTCTCTCTCTGTCTCTCTCTCTCTCTCTCTCTCTCTCTCTCTCTCTCTCTCTCTCTCTCTCTCTCTCTCTCTCTCTCTCTGGCACACGTGTCAGGGCTTGAGCTGAGCTGCTCTCAGATCCTGTTGAGAGACTCTGAGGAGAGCGAGGGAGGGAGGGATGGAGTGTGTGTGTGTGGAGGGGGGGGGCAAAAGAAGGCTGCTCTCTGTCGTGTTCTCTTCTGCGCGGCTCCATGCCAACAGTGACACCTGACAAACGGCTCCCCTTCTCCATCCTCCATTTCTCCTCCCCTCTCCCCCCCCCCCTCCGTCCGTGTGTGTCTTCCTCTCCTTACCTTCCGACTTTTCCTCTAGTAGGTCCTGTTCCGCACACGCCTCTCCCCTCCTCTTCTCTCCTGTCTGCTGTTCTTTTCTTCCCTCTCCACCTCTCCTCGTCTACCCTCTCAGCCCCTCCATCCTCCTCTCCTGGCGTTTTCATCCTCTTCATCTTCTCGCTCTGTTCCTCCCCCGTTTTCGTCCTCGGCTCGCCATCTCCTCCTCTCCTCTTCCCCTCTCCTCCCTCACTTCCCCCTCTCCCTCGACTCTCTGTTTTACCAATCTCCCTCCCCTGTGCTTACTGCTAGCTGTTAGTGGTTAGCTCCACTCCGCTAAACCAGATCGATTGTCTCTGTGTACGCGTGTTTTCCTTGGTGTGTGTGCGCGTGCGAGCGTGTGTGTGTCGCACAGTGTCTGCGCAGGCAGCAGTGGGAGGGAAAACGACTCCCGTGTCCCCCCCCCCCCCCCCCACCCGCTCGACTCCCCCCACCAAAGCTGTTTGGTTCGCTCCAACGGTAGAGAGCAAACACAGTGAGACAGACCATCTACAGCCATTCGACACACCCCAGGGGTGTGAATACAGGGCTGGTGAGAGAAATATCTATACTGAACACCAACAGCATACTGTATGAAATCTGAATATGATGTTGTATCAATGGCTTGTATCAATCATTTTGGATTATCGACCACCCCAGAACAGTAGGAATGGGGACGGAGGCAAGGTGTGAAGGAGAGCGAAAGAAAGAGAGATTTCTCTTTCTTCCTACATGACTTGCCATGCTCTCCCTGTGAGAGAGCAGCCATGACATCCCGTGTCTCTGATGGCTAACAAGAGTGTGTGTGTGTGTGTGTGTGTGTGTATGCATGCGTGCGTTTAATTTAGCGTACACAGTTTGTACGTGCATGGGTAAATTGTGTGTGTGTGTCTGGGGGATACTGATCATTCTTATTCTGCTGTGCCCGGGCAAGAGAGAGGCAGGGAGGCTCACCACAGTGATCATTCAGATCCCTGCATACTAAGCAGACTGGTGTCGGCCCAGCAGCTGCCAGTGTACACACACACACACACACACACTCTCCTTTGCCACTCATACCTCATGCCAGCTCAAAGTTTGGCCGCCTCAGTCGGCTGCAGGTTGCCATGGATACCGTAGCCCAGAGCACCTTGCAGCTCGAATCAATGGCTGTCCCCAGATGATGGTGAGGTGTGTTTGTGTGTGTGTGTGAGCAGAAGCAGAGTGGGTTTTTGTTTCTCTCGACTTACTAATCACCTCTTGTTTCTGGCTACGGCTTTGATTCTGCTGTGGCCACCAGCCGACATCTCTCTGACACACTCACGCACACACACACACACACACTCACACTCACGCACGCACACACACACACACACGCACACACACACACGCACGCACACACACACACACGGGACACCACAGACGTGATCCCGGCCTTGTCCCAAAGATGCCCCCTTCCTCCCCATCTGCTCCAACACACACACACACCACACACAGCCACTTGCCACAGCGCCCGCTGAACCCCCCCCCCCACACACACACACACACACGCACACACACACACACACACACACACACACAGCATGTGTGCCTTCCAACAAATGATTCAAATGTCAAAACAGCGCCCCCACGACAAAGACAACAAACGTCTGTGTCCAAAACACCGGCGTGTTCATCACAGCGGTACCAAACAACACACAGTTGTCAATTAATATCGGTATCCACAATGTAGCCTGCTGGAACAATACACATGTAGTGTGGCGTGTGTTTGTGTGCGGTGTCTGTCTGGGAGACGTTCATGGAGGGTTCGTCTACCGAGTCGGCACGGCGACGCCTTGTTCGGCCGACAGCGGGGGTCCAAGGAAAAAGAAGAGGGGGGGGGGGGGGGCTGCTAAGGAGCTTTGAGGATTAGGGTTAGAATTTGACTTTTTTGTTGAGGGAATCTTCTACTTGGTGCAATTTGTCTTGAACACAGTTAAGCCTCTCTTAAAGGAACCTAATCCAGCCGCCTTGTACCTGATACTGGGAGAAAGGGAGGGATGGAGCTAGAGAAAGAGAGGTGGGGGGAGAGGGAGGGAGGGAGGTAGAGTGAGAGATATGCAAGAGAGCGAGAGGAAAGGAGGGTTGACAATGTGATAGCGGAAGATTTGAGAAATTGAGGGAGGGAGAAATAGGAAGGGACAGTGAGGTGGAGAGAAGGAGGGAGGAAGACAGGGAGAGTAAAGAGGTATGAAAAGCGGGAGAGAGACGTGGGGGGAGAGAGAGAGAGAAACATACAGAGGTGAGAGAGGTGGGGGGAGAGAGAGAGAGAAACATACAGAGGTGAGAGAGGTGGGGGGAGAGAGAGAGAGAAACATACAGAGGTGAGAGAGGTGGGGGGAGAGAGAGAGAGAAACATACAGAGGAGAGAGAGGTGGGGGGAGAGAGAGAGAGAAACATACAGAGGTGAGAGAGGTGGGGGGAGAGAGAGAGAGAAACATACAGAGGTGAGAGAGGTGGGGGGAGAGAGAGAGAGAAACATACAGAGGAGAGAGAGGTGGGGGGAGAGAGAGAGAGAAACATACAGAGGTGAGAGAGGTGGGGGAGAGAGAGAGAGAAACATACAGAGGTGAGAGAGGTGGGGGAGAGAGAGAGAGAAACATACAGAGGTGAGAGAGGTGGGGGAGAGAGAGAGAGAAACATACAGAGGTGAGAGAGGTGGGGGAGAGAGAGAGAGAAACATACAGAGGTGAGAGAGGTGGGGGAGAGAGAGAGAGAAACATACAGAGGTGAGAGAGGTGGGGGGAGAGAGAGAGAGAAACATACAGAGGAGAGAGAGGTGGGGGGAGAGAGAGAGAGAAACATACAGAGGAGAGAGAGGTGGGGGGAGAGAGAGAGAGAAACATACAGAGGTGAGAGAGGTGGGGGAGAGAGAGAGAGAAACATACAGAGGTGAGAGAGGTGGGGGAGAGAGAGAGAGAAACATACAGAGGTGAGAGAGGTGGGGGAGAGAGAGAGAGAAACATACAGAGGTGAGAGAGGTGGGGGGAGAGAGAGAGAGAAACATACAGAGGTGAGAGAGGTGGGGGGAGAGAGAGAGAGAAACATACAGAGGTGAGAGAGGTGGGGGGAGAGAGAGAGAGAAACATACAGAGGTGAGAGAGGTGGGGGGAGAGAGAGAGAGAAACATACAGAGGTGAGAGAGGTGGGGGGAGAGAGAGAGAGAAACATACAGAGGTGAGAGAGGTGGGGGGAGAGAGAGAGAGAAACATACAGAGGTGAGAGAGGTGGGGGGAGAGAGAGAGAGAAACATACAGAGGTGAGAGAGGTGGGGGAGAGAGAGAGAGAAACATACAGAGGTGAGAGAGGTGGGGGGAGAGAGAGAGAAACATACAGAGGTGAGAGAGGTGGGGGGAGAGAGAGAGAAACATACAGAGGTGAGAGAGGTGGGGGGAGAGAGAGAGAAACATACAGAGGTGAGAGAGGTGGGGGGAGAGAGAGAGAGAAACATACAGAGGTGAGAGAGGTGGGGGGAGAGAGAGAGAGAAACATACAGAGGTGAGAGAGGTGGGGGGAGAGAGAGAGAGAAACATACAGAGGTGAGAGAGGTGGGGGGAGAGAGAGAGAGAAACATACAGAGGTGAGAGAGGTAGATTGCGGAGGAGGAAGAAACGGCGAGATCTAGAGAGACAGGAAAAGAGAGAGTGGTCCTCCTCACCCCATTTTGCCTGAGCTACCGCAGGCTAGACTAACCAAGTAGTGTGTGTGTGTGTGTGTGTGTGTGTCCGCACGCAGGTCTGTGTAGTGAAGCACATAGCCAGTGTTAATAGCCTGGCGTCCACAGCTCAGGTAGGTACAGATGAAAGCAGAGATGGAGCGAACAGGGGGACGGAAGGAGAGAGAGAGAGAGAAGGATGGGGTGGTGATTGAGGAGGTGGAAGACGCAGAGAGCTCCGGTCTTTCATCAGAACACTGAGGAACACAGGGATTCACACCCACACACACACACAAACGCTTTCCCTCGCTTCCTCCGTTGCTTCCGTCGGTCTCACCTTCTCTTGGTTTCTCCTCTTGTACGTGCGCTCTCTCCTCAGCCTTCCCTCGCTCCCTCCCCCGGGCTCCCTTCCCATCATAGACTGGAGACTTTCAAAGAAAAATGAAGCCAAATAAACTTGAACCCTGGAGTAGATGATTGATAGAAGTGCAAAGCTCTCTCTCTCTCCGTCTCTTTCTCTCTGTCTCTCTCGTTTCTCTCTCTCTCTCTCTCTCTCTCTCTCTCTCTCTCTCTCCCTCCCCCTCTCTCTCTCTCTCGTCAGTCAGCTTACAAAATATTGATCAAGAAAATAAAAGTGGATAGATTTGCACCGTGGATGAATACCAAGGGTATGGTATCTAGCGGCAACGCTGAGGCCCTTCAGAGTCCCCATGTTGCCGGGGTCTGAGTCCTCATGAGGTTGGCTCCTGGTGTCACTGGATGGCCACACTGGCTTCTAATGGTCCACCCACCCATTCATCTAGGCGTACGCTCTTCCTGGTTGTTTGTCCACTATGCCGGTGTGTGTGGACGTGTATCTGTGTGTGTGTGTGTGTGTGCGCTTATTCCAGGTCCTATCTATCACTTCTGTGGACAGCTGCATGGGAGGCTGCGGCCTTATCAGGCCCAGCAGAGGACACCTATCAGGGGACCTATTGTCCTATGGACCATGAAAAGATAGTGTGTGTGTGTGTGTGTGTGTGTGTGTGTACAATCTTCAAAATAACTCCTCTATATGCATGTCAAACGGGAGGGTGTGTGTAGAATGATACAAAAAAAGGGGCCTCTTTTGTGTGTGTCTTTCATTTGAAACCTTTTGGTAACACAAAGGTGAAACATCGTTGTAAATGGACTCCAAAACTTCTAGATGAATTCCATTTGAGCCCTGTGTTTATCTGTGTGTGCGCATGTTTCTCTTGGCTTCCTCAAACTCTCTCGGTTGCTCCTCCCGAGTTATATCATTATTTCCCAAGCTTCCTGACTTCCACACACACACACACACACTTTTACGTGGGTAGAGGATGTGTACACACACACACACTGGGGTGTAGCAGCTCAAGCAAGCCAAAGATAATTCACTTTACACACTGAGTTTCACATGGCTCATGTAACCCTGTGGTGCTGTGTGCTGTGGGGAAATCCAATTGGCTGATGTGTGTGTTTGTGCGACCGTATGTGTGTAAATATGTGTGTAAAAGTAAAACATGGAAGGGTGTATGCGTGTAATTTCACTGGTTGACTCCATACAGCGTTGCAGTTGGAAGCCTGGCCTACTTTTGGATATATTTTTTTTTTCTCTCAATCCGATTGAAAAAAGGATGGCGGGAGCAGGAGAGAGAGAGGGAGAAGTAAACTGACGTGAGAGAGTCTTAACAGCATATTGTCTTGGTTTCTTTGAGAGAGAAGGATACAAGGAATGGAAACCGCTCAGCAGTGTTTGTACACGGCCAACCAGGAACAATACAAAGTGTAAAACGACAGAGTGCCGTTAGTGTTGAATAGACTCTTCTCTTTCGGACTCCTCCATTCCACTGCCAAATAAACTACATGTGAAAGTGAACATGGCGAGACACTTGTTAGAAAAGAAACACAACTTGAGCCGTAATTCTTATAGCAAATAGGCTTTTGTGGACGACCGAACATATCTGAATATAAATAACCCCGTGCGTTCGCTTCAAGCTCCAACAACGACTTTGTCACTCGTGACCGATGTCACTCGAAAATGAACGTGTTTGTGAAGTGAGAAGTGACGCCGCCCGTCTGAGGGTGGACAGGAAGTCCAAATAAGGGAACCGAGGCTGGTCTCTCTTTCCAGTCCTTGAGCATGAGCTCTGTCGTATGGATCAGCCTCTAACAGTGTGTTGCCGCTGAGAGATGGGTCCAAATGTCAACATGACACCGATCAGAATTGGAGCCGAACTCCAGATCCATTGAGCTGTGTGTGTGTGTGTGTGTGTGTGTGTGTGTGTGTTGTGACAGCTGTGCTCAGGCTCCTACTGAACGAGTTTGAGAGGGAAGAGGGAGAGGCAGAGAGCCCCCTTGTTGCAGTGCTGTGCTAGCAGCTGTGCTGGAGCCACGGTGCCTCTGTTCTCCCTCCCCGGTCTAGCTTTCGTCCCCTCTCTCTGAGGCCCCTGCGCTCACGTCAGGAGAGGTCCCGCGGCGGCCCACAGGCTCCTCCTCTCTCCTCCTCCTTCCTCTCTCCTCCTCCCTCCTCTCAGCTCCCTCCTCCTCCCTCCTCTCTCCTCCTCCTTCCTCTCTCCTCCTCCCTCCTCTCAGCTCCCTCCTCCTCCCTCCTCTCTCCTCCTCCCTCCTCTCAGCTCCCTCCTCCTCCCTCCTCTCTCCTCCTCCCTCCTCTCTCTTCCTCCCTCCTCTCAGCTCCCTCCTCCTCCCTCCTCTCTCCTCCTCCCTCCTCTCAGCTCCCTCCTCCTCCCTCCTCTCTCCTCCTCCTTCCTCTCAGCTCCCTCCTCCTCCCTCCTCTCTCCTCCCACCTCCCTCCTCTCTCCTCCTCCCTCCTCTCTCCTCCTCCCTCCCTCCACTTCCCTCCTCCTCTCTCTCTCTGGGGTGTGGAAGTGGCCTCTGAAACTTCTCCCATGTGGTTTGAGGAGGAGTCTCTGTGGAGCTGACTCACAAATCAGCCCCCTCTCTCCCTGTCTCTCTCTCGCTCTCTCTCGCCCCTTTTGTGCAACCTGTTCCAAGTTGTGATCCTTTCCCGCTGTCTAACAGTTCTGTTTAGAGCGTTTAGACAGGGAATGGAGGGTCATTGTTGTACCGGCATCAAGCCGGGAAGCAATGGTGATCACAGAGTTGAATGGATGTTTGTGTCAAAGGGAGAGCCGGCATGGCAGGGCGACACATGCTAGACGCTGACGTCACGCCTCTTGATTCCAGAACACCGGCATGCCATCTAAAACCGCGCATGGGCATTATGCTCGCCTTTGTGGCGGTTCAGTGTACACAAGCAAAGCCGGCATAGCGAGGGGACTATTTAGGGTGATATTGCGTTCTCTCTGTTTAGAAAGGGTGTCTCTTTCTCTCCGTTTCTCTCTTTTCAAATCGGTGTTTCTCTGGCCCTCTCTCTCTTATTCTTCATCTCTTTCACTCCCTCCCTCCCTCCGCCCCCCCCCTCCATCCCTCTCCCTCCCTCCATTCCTCTACTAACCAGTAATGATTTCAGTTTTTTTGTGCGTGGAGGCAGAAAATGTGCTTAGTGTGAAGGTGCAGTTTGTCCCGTCTCACGGTGTTGACTGTGCTAGGTAAAGCACTGTCTTGTCAGGAAGCAGAGCGATGCAGGGTCAACAGGAAACAACAACCGTAGGTGTGTGTGAGTGCATGCAGGTCTGCGCCTGTGAGTGTGTGCGTGGATGTTACCTCTCGTCCGTGACACACACAGACTAGCGGACTAGCTCAAAGGCACCTCGCTCCCACAGAGCCACCCAGATGACTATTTGCACCTTTTACTGCAGATTAGAAGTGTTAATTGATACTGCGAGGCCGAGTTAATTTGCTTTACCGAGAAAGGGAAAGAACGCAATGTCACCCACACACACACACACACACACACACACACTACTGCACACACAAAAGTGATTGCGATGGAGTGAGTAGTAGGAATCACATTTGCTGACTCGGTCACATGGGCTGATGCTATTTCGGGGGCTGGGGTTGAGGTTAGGCTCTTTGCGTTTAGGGTGGGGAGGGAGGAAGGGTGGGAGGGAGGGAGGGTCGATCCAACCATCATCTGTCTCCGGTAGTGGCTTGACAGCTCATTGTCCCCTGGTGAGTCGGCGCTGTGCGTCGGCCTGGTTACAGATCGGCAGGCGTGGGGTCGTCGTCAGGGTCCGTGGGCGCCTGTGACATCACCACAAGTCTCCCGAACCTTCTAGAATGACTCCCAAATAGGAACCGCTGAGGTGGCTGGCGGCTCTGACCGCAGGTCCGAGGGGATGGGACACACACACACACACGTGCATACAGTAGGATACGGATGCCGCATATAGGCTAGCTCCGATGCTAGTGGGCCATTTTTAAAACACACAGAAATACACACAACACAGTTGCGATGATTTAAGATAAGGGATGTTGGATCAAATCTGGAACTGTGGGGGAAACCAAGCAGTGCAAAGCAACTCCCCCCCCCTTCACCCCCTCACCCCCGCCCCTGAGGATGGGTCTTTCCAGCATGGTCATTAATCAACAGTCCGGGGGTATTGGGTTTCGCCATTGGGCCCTTTGCGGGGGTGTGGCTGTCTCCCCAACCTCTCTGTATGACATACCTGGCCGTTGGCTCTTTTTGTCCACCGCAGTGATTTACACCCAGCGCTCAGACGGGCGTGCGTGCGTGTGCACGCGCGTTTGTGTGTTGTTGTGGGAATGCCGTGTGCCACATGTGCGTAGAGCGTACCTTGTTGTGAGGCTGTACCGGTTTGTGTGCTCGCTAAGGAAGTGCTTCTCCGTTCGTGTCTCTCCCATGTGTGTGTGTGTGTGTGTGTCTCTCCGTGTGTGTACGTGTGTCTCCCACTGTGTGTGTGTGTGTGTGTGTGTGTGTGTGCGGACAGGGCCATCTATTCCCAGAGAAAGCCATTCACCTGGACAGGCTCATTAGGCTGTGCTGACTGTAGCCCGCAGTCACATGGAGCCGGAGAGGCGGAGCTCTCAGACTTCTGGCCAGCCTGCACGCAGCCTTATTTATTTGTTTTTCCTACCCGCTTTCACCTTGACATAGGGGAGAAACGTGTGTGTCTCTGGGCGTGTGCGTCTACATGGGTGCGTCCACGTATTGAGGCTTTTGGATGTTTATTAGAGTTCTTGCATGTGTGTGTGTGTGTACACCCCTGCACATCATAAGAAAGGGTTGTTTGTGTGTGTGTGTGTGTCTCTTTCTCCTATGGAAGCAATCTCCATGCTTGGGATCATAAATCACTGGGGGGGATGGGGCGATGGAGGGAGGGAGGGCTGTGTGGAGGGGAAGACGGTGATTCGAAGTCGCCGACGCGATCGAAGCGTCAAGGCGCTCACCCTGAATGGCGTGTGCGTCGCTCGCGCGCGCGTGTAGTCTTGCACGTACATATCTGGCCGTGGACTCGAGGCAGGTGTGCGATGTGCCGCGTGTGTGTCCGTGTACGCGTGTAACCCCGTGTGCATCACAGGAAGAGTGTCTCCAGACATCTACATGATGGATCTACCTCCTCCACCTACACACCACCCTGTGCTGTACTGTGTACTGTGTACTGTGTACTGTGTACTGTGTACTGTGTACGGTGTACTGTGTGTGGCAGTATCCGGTCGGACAGCATTAAAGCTGGCCCCGCCCCTCATGCGTGGCCTGCAGGCCCCCCTCCCCAGACCGCAGGGCGCCCCACGAGGCATCAGCAGCCATTTAGGAAACAAACGAGCCATAATGGCTGCCGCTGCCGACAGGAGCCGCCATAATGCGGTTAGCAGCTTGCCGCACGGCGAACTCATATCCCATTTCCCCCTACGATGTATCCACCTTGATCACCCATGGCTCGTGTGTGTGTGTGTGTGCCGCAGCAATTTACCGTCTCGCTGCAATGACACCGGCCGAACAGGGTGACCTCACTTTCTGGGCTGGTCTTTTCTCCTGTCGAAGAAGAAGAAGAAACATGGGTTGATCATGTGACCTGACACGCGCGCGCGTGCGCTCGCGTACAGGGAGGAGGGACACACAGATTCCCTCTCCTGTCTTGTTGTGCGTGAGGGCAGCCAGGAGCAGCGATCTGCCACATCAAGGCACCCGAGCACCAGCTGCTTCCCAGTGTCCTGGCCAGGGACATGGGCAGGAAAGGGACTTGACTTGATATTAAAGGTCCTTTGTGGAGGAGACCCATGTGACCATGGGGAGAACATACAAACTCCACACAGAAAGACCTGAGCACTGAACCGTAGCCCAAACGGGAATCAAACCCAGGACTTTCTTGCTGTGCGGCGACATTCTCCTCTCTGTCAACCCTCTCTCTCTCTCTCTTTTCCCTATCTCTTTACTTCCTTATCTCTTCCTTACTTATCTCTCTCCCTCCCTCCCTCTGTTCTTTCCTTATCTCTCTCTCTCCTTCCCTCCTTACGCTTTCTAGGTTATGGTTGTAAAATGCACTTACTCTTGTTTATAAAAGTACTTCCTGGTTTGTGCCAATTGTAGACAGGGCTGCGTCTGGCTGGCTCCACCCCCAGAAGCTGATGTTGAGGTCCTGGAGTGTAAGCAGCTCTGCCTTGTATTGTATCACAGAGTCTTACACGTGCTTCTGACATGAGTACTGCGCTACTGAGCTGATTCCAAAGTGTGTCTGCATCTGTGTCGGTGCTCATTTGTTTAGAGTTGAGGGGTGGGTGATATGTGTCTCTGTGTGCTCATTAGGTCAGAGAGTGTGTGTGTGTGTGTGTGTGTGTGTGAAGTGCCCCATTCTTGTAGTAAGAGGTAGCTGTGACAGTCAGCGAGAGTGCTCCTCAAAGCTGCGTGGCTCTCTCATGTGGCTCCCCTGGTATGGTTGGTATTTCACAACCCCCTCAGATCTCCTCCTCAACACTGGGGGGAGGGGGTTATGTGTGTGTGTGTGACACTGGTTAACGCGCGCACGCACGCACGCACACCCACCCACCCACCCACACGCTCTGCGGGTCTTGAGTGTCGCTCTCTGCCTTGTATCCCGCGTATGAGGGGGGCGGGGTGTGTTCGTTCTGTGTGTCTGAGACAGGGAGACGGTGATTTACACACGCACACACACGCGCACACACACACACCCTCTACGGTTGTGCTTCTGTTCTCTGTCTGTGTCCTAGTCGTCCCTTAGGGTGGAGAGAGTGTGGCAGGGATTTTGTGGTTGACTGGAGATGGAGAGGTTGTCGTCACACTGTGTGTGTGTGTGTGTGTGTATTGTCTTTCCCTCTACCGCACACTATGTTGCTCACACTGGTCGGTAGAATGTGTGTTGGATGCAGTGTATTGCACTGCATACGTTTCTACATTTTGTGTGTGTGTGTGTGTGTGTTACCAGGATGTAATTAAACACAATGGCTGCAGCTAATGGAACAGCTGCCTCTTTGTAAACTCTGCTGGCAGCCCGGCACGCTCCCGGTGACCCTACGCCTCGCCTCAGGCCACTCTCTGCCCTCTCCTCCTCTCCCTCTTTCTTCCCCACTCTCTCTCTCTCTCTCTCTCTCTCTCTCTCTCTCTCTCTCTCTCTCGCTCTCTCTCTCTCTCTCTCTCTGTCTCCCCCCCCCTCGTGCCTTCTCCCTTGCTCTCCCTCCCTCGCTTGTCTATGACTTGCTCAAAGCCCACCTTCTTTTCTGGCACAGCCTCTCTCCTTCCCTCCTCCTCCCCGCCACTCTTTTACCTCTCCCCCCATTCTTGACTCTCTCCCTGCCTCTTTCTTTCTTTGTTCCTTTGTGAAAAGCTATATCTCTATATCCTTCCGTCTCGTTTACTTGCTCCCTCCTTCCTCTCCCGCCCGCCCTCCCTCTCTTTCTTTCTTGGCTGTAGGACCGTTTTCCCCCCCAGCAGTGAGCCTCTCCACCCCTCCCCCCTCCCTCCCTCCCTCTCTCTCGCTCCCTCTCTCCTCCTATCAGCAGGGTGATAAGGCTACGTCACTGATCTGACAGAGGGGACTGCAGCAGCAAGCTCTGGCATACACACACACCAGTTCTTACACATGCGCCCCTCTCCGTCTCCCTTCCTCACACACATTGAACTTAGGAATACACACACACACACACACAGACGCACACACAGACGCACTATCCCATTTCTCCATCGATAAGAAGCTCATCATCACCCCAGTCTCATGTTTGCATGTTTAGCCAATCCCCCTGCTACACTGGAGGGAGGCCAAATCACCATGATGGAGGAATCACTGTTGGGCAGGGATAATTACTGTTGGCCAACAAATTATCCCCACAAATGAGCATGTGTTTTGGGGGGTGGGGTCTCCTTGAATTAGTATACACAAACACGCACGTGTGAAAGCTTTGGTGATCTATGGCACCTGCCGTGGATGATTTACCAGTGTCCCCCCTCACTATTATAATGATCCTTTTTTGTTTGTTTTTGTTTTGCCCTCCACCTTGACAACAAGATTCTCTGGTGGCTGTCATTCACAGTTCCACAGTTGCTATCTAGATCTCCGCCTCACATCCCCCCCCCCCCCATCTGCACATCCGCCTGTCCAGAGACCTTGACTGGTGTGTGTGTGTGCGTGCGCGCGCGTGTCGGCAGACAGTCATAATAGCGGTCTTAAGGACCGTCTCCGAGCGCCACCGCGCCGTAAATCACCATGGCGGCGTGACCTTGCCCGGCGCTACAGCCTTTCTCTTGCTCTTCTCTCTCTCTTTCTCTCTATCGCTCTCTCACTCCCTTTCCTCAGCATCTCCTCCCTCTGACAGACAGCTGTCCGGTCCAGTTAATAAGCACCTCAAACTCCATCTGACCCCTGAGGGGTGGGTGGAGGGGGGGGGGGGGTTAAGGAAAGAGTGCTTTGTCATGGGTCTTTAACTGGTGCAATAATGCTAGTGTAGTTTGCGTCAATATACTGTTTTGTAGTACTTGAAGTGACCATGACACTCGGTACCCTCACTGTAATGACTCCTTTCTTTGTCAGCCAGCACAGACTAACTGGCCTTTTTGAGCGCACTCTTTTTGAGCTGTTTGGAAAATGTTGTCAATTCAGCTGTGCTCTGCTTTCGCTGCTTTGCTAGCGTCAATCGTTTGGTAATGCCTGTGATGTCACAAGGCGTCCTAAATGACAAACTCTCTTTCGATTCTTTTACCTTCCCATGGGGTTCTCTCCTCCTCTGTTTCCTTGGTCGCTCTCCTCTCTTAGTGTCTGTGTCTATTCTCTTGGTCTTTCTCTCTTGGTCTCATTCTCTTTCGATCATCTCACTTTAGCTCTGTCCCCCGCTTCTCTCGGTCTCTCACACAATATTCAGTACAGTATCGTTCCGTTATATTTCCTTCACTCTCTCTCTAAATGTTCATGTATTTACACCTCTTATGCGTTTATGTAAGTACACAGTAATTTCCTACCTTGTGGGGGGGGATACACCCTAACCTGTGTTTTAACATGCTAGGTGTGTGTAGAAACACACTTACACACACACACACACCATTTTACATGCACACACATTTACTCTCAACTTCACTGTCCTCTGTTTTTCGAAGGATGTTTTCATCCCTGCGACCCCCCCTCCCACCACCTTCTTTTTCTTCCCATCCTTCTTTCCCTTCCTCCTTCACAGGGGAGGTCAATGTACGGAGGACACTGAGGGAGTCACGTGATGCATTCCCAGAAACTCCAGTGCGATCTGGGTCAACAAATCTCAGTACACAAAACTACGAAACCCTCCCAAGGCCGCGTTAACCTAGTGTCCTTTCTCTGGCAGAGACTAGTCATAGAAGACTACAGGAAGTGTGCTATTGAATTTGCTGCGTTGTTGTAATTAGTAGTGGCCGTGTGACACTTGAAAGTACTGTGTAATTTAGTTTGAGTGGCCACGCTTAAACTTTAGATTATGTCTTTTCTCAATCTCTCTCTAACCCCCCCCACACATCCTTCTAGACATTCACTTCCTTTCAGAATCTGTCTTGCTTCTCACTCTACCTATCTCCCTCCCTCCCTCTCGCTCTCTGAGGCCAGCACTGGCCAGGTCAGTGCCGCAGGAAGCAGTATTATTCTTTTCTGGAATGTCGCATCGCTCTAAATTTAGATCCTCTGTTTCCGTTCGTTCCCCTTCACTCCTTTCTTCTTTCTTTTTTTTCTTCTTTTCTTTTTTTGCAGCAGATGAGACTTAAATAGCTGCGATCTTCTTCAGACACACCTGGGAGTTTGGCCCCCTAAATGCTCCTGTCTTTTTCCATTGGCTCGACTGGTTAGCCAACGCTACTGTATCACCCTCGCCTGGCGAGGCCCCCGTCTGTGTGTGTGTGTGTCCAGTTCCCAGTTGTTCGTTGCTGAGACAGCACATACTGTATATTTAGCCTGTGACTCCATAGAAACCATTCCCCCATGATGGAGAGCCTCAGGACTTAAGTAGTGTTTTGGAAACAATCACTCACTCACACACACACACACACACACACACACACACACACACACACACACACACACACACACACACACACAGACAGACAGACTTCTCTCTGCCCTGCCTCTGTGATCTTCAAACTCACAAGCTGCTCTTCCGTTATCAATTGCACTTGCCAGACCAGGCTTGCAGGCTTCTGTGTGGCTCCACACAGACCAGGCTAGCAGGCTTCTGTGTGGAGCCACACAGACCAGGCTAGCAGGCTTCTGTGTGGAGCCACACAGGCCAGGCTAGCAGGCTTCTGTGTGGAGCCACACAGACCAGGCTAGCAGGCTTCTGTGTGGGCTATTAGATTGTGTGTTAACGTGTGCACGCCGTGTCTGCCTCAATAAACCAACCCTCTCCTATAGCTATTAGCGCTGATGTACACCTTGTTTGTAATGGTGGAATCATTAGCATTATTTAGACGGGGAAGAGGACCTGTCGATGCATTTGTGTGTGTGTGTGTGTGTGTGTGTGTGTGTGCGTGCATACAGTATGTGTGTGTGTATCTGAGTATGTCCGTCCTAGGACTGCTCTAAATATTGATCCCCATGTGGTCAATACGGCAAGGCTAACGACTCTCCAATATGCTGCGCTAGCCCACCCCTGATCAATCACAACTTCCTTTGCAAAACCCAGAAACCACTCTTTGTCTTCTAGAAGCGGATAAAACACTTAACTCGCTAATGTTAACCAGAGCGTTCATGGGTCATCATCCCCTGATAACAAAGGTAGCACAGCAAGCTGACTGGCTTCTTGTAGCAATTAAGAGGTAAAATACTGAAATGTTAGCCCTCAGGTGCTCAATGCTAACTAGCTTTGGGTTATGGTAGGTAAGAGGCTAAGCTATTGCTAACATCACCTCGTGCGCGGCCAAGGAAGCCAGAGGGCTTGTGTGGTCATTGATTTCTCTGCAGCAGAGAGGTGTAACCAGTCTGCAGGGACATGCATGGCGCGTGCACACACACACACTCACACGTAAGCGACCATACAACCATGGGTAACAAAACAAACACAGACTCACACAAGCACATTGAAATCCCCCCCCCCCCCATTCCCCCACATGCACACACACACACACCAGTATCTCAACGTGCCAGATCAAATGGTCAGTGTCTCGGCCTCATCCGCTGCAGGAAAGGAACCATTCCTATCAGACACCTCCATCTGATCAGGATGGATGACAGAGCCACAGGGAGAGGAGGGGGGGATGGAGAGAGACTCACATTTTCTCTCCTCTCTTATACACACACACACACCCATGAACAAGAACACACACGGCTAACGGTTACTGAGTGAGGGGGTAGGAGGAGGAGGGGGGCGGATTCTTGAGCAGCGGCGGTATATCGCTAGCATGCCACTAGCTTAGCTTGTGGGCCCTCCCACCAGAGTTGTTCAAATTTTTTCCCTAAGCTCCCGTCGGAAGAGTTATTTGTGCGACCGCTCCTCCTCTTCTTCACGGGACTCCTAGCACTCGTCTCCCAGCCCGGGTCCTAAACAGAGGGCTCAGCCAGTCATGCTAAGCTGTTAGCAGTGCTGAGCCTAATGTTGCCGTCTATGCCTATTGGATAGGTTGTATTTAGCTCTTTGTGACGGCTAATACACCATTTTTTGGTGCTTTCAGAGAGCACCCTCTGTGAGTCGGTGATGATCAATCCATACATTTCATCCTGTCCCCCCTGTCTCTGTCTGCCTGTTTCTCTCCTTCTCTTTCCTGTCATCTACATTTTGTCAGTAGTCTCTTAGTCTCTTTTCTTTCTCTCCCTCTCCCACCCCCTTCTCTCTCTTTCTCTCTCTCTCTGTTTGAGGTTTAAATCCCCCCTTACTCAGGGACTTAACCTATCTCTTTCATTTCTGCCCCCTCTCGTTCCTCCGATCCACCGGTAGCCGGTAGCCATGTGTGTGCCCGTGCAAAGGGGTGTGTGTCTGGATATTTAAGAGGGTGGGAGAGCGTGTGTGCGCGTCTGATGCTGCGCAGAGCCACGCTTCTGGCACGCGGCGGACCTCACCACTGCAGAGATGGGAAGACTGCAAATGAGCCTCGGTCCTGCTCTGACACTCCTTCAGTCTCCATCTTACACACACACACACACACACACACACAAGTGCTTAGGCCTATACACACACACAGGTGCAGGTACACAACACACACAACTGGACCCAGGAACACAGATGTGGAAACCTCAAGAACACACACCGTCTCTCGTTCTCTCTTATGCTAGTGCACAATTGTTTTCATGAGCATTCAGATTTTTTATTTTTTTATCTGTTCAGAGTTGGAATACTTAACTACATTAATTGTGTTTCTCTCTCCTTCTATCCACCCCTCTTATCCCACACCCTCTGCTACAGTCTAGGCAGCCCCCCCCGCCATGTTCATAAGCATCTCGTTTTGCTCGGTGGTCTGTCAGAAAGTCAGTGGTAATTAGCCAATCACAGACTAATTATTTTTTTGTCTTGTTGTCTAATTCCCCGTGTTGTCTTTCCCTGCCACCAACAATTAACACTGGTACAATGTTAAGAAGCGTCTCTACTCTTCCTCTCGCTCTCTCTCTCGCTCTTTCTCGCTCTCTCTCTCTTTCACTCTCAATCTCTCTCTCTCTCTACCGCTCTCTGATGCCGAATTGTTTTGTTCACTCCCACGCCTTTCTCTTTTGACGTTTATCCCTCCCTCCCTCACTCCTTTCTGTTGACTTAAACATATGGCTGTATCCTTGTTTTCTTTTCTTTTCTACCTCTCTCCCGTCATATCTCTCTCTCTCTTCCCCTCTCTCTCTCGGCTGTGATTGTTTACACATCTATTTCTCCCCCTGGGTTACCGATAGTCCCCTCCTCCAGGAACGATTTTCCCTCCCTCCCATCCTCACTCGCTCTCTCCGTCTCTCCATCTCCACTCCTGTGAAGAGATGAGGGGGTGGGGAGAGGGAGCTTATGGTCACTGCAGAGATAATTACCTCTTAGTGTCAGGGAGAGGGCCTTGCTAAGGATTAGCCTAGCCTAGCCTAGCCCAGTTTATCATAAGATACTGTAACCTGGCCTAGCATTAGCGTAGCTTTTCAAACTCTGGCTTAGTCATACACATACATACACATGCGCCGGACACATGCCATCTTTTTCTGTTATTTTTTTCCTTAACTCTGTCATTTAAGGCAGGCCATGTAATCTAAGGATTCACGCTCCACTGTTGGCAAACCTTCATGCTCTGCTCTCTCTCCTTTCTAACCTCAACCCCCCCCCTCTTTTTCTCTGCACTTTCCCCTCCTTCCTGTCTACTTCTGTTCCTTCTCCCCCTCTTTCTGTCTCTCTCCCTCTCTCTCTCCCCCCCATCTGTTCTGCTGAGTCGTGAGATCAGTAGAGGGTCCATACATCACCCCTCCTTCTCCCAGGGGACAGAAAAGGGGATGAGGGAGGAGGAAGAGGGAGGTAGGGGGTGGGGAAGAGTCATGCCTCCCTCTTTTATCCCTTCCTTTTTTTTCATCATCCCTCTCTTCAGTAAACCCCTCTTATTCTGCACCAATCTGCCCCGTTCTCCCTCTCTCCCTTTCTCCTCTCTCTCTCTCTCTCTCTCTCTCTCTCTCTCTCTCTCTCTCTCTCTCTCTCTCTCTCTCTCTACCTCTCTCTCTCTCTCTCTCTCTCTCTCCCCCTCTCCCTCCCTCCACCCCCCAACAGCTGCTAGCGATGATGGCAAATTATTGTTTGTTTTCAAGCACTTATTTTTGGCATGATAGTAATTGGATGGTAGGCTGCCTTTGTCCTGTGTGCGTGTGTATGCACTCCTGTGTGTGTGTGTGTATGGGTGAAGCCCATGTGTTTTAAAGCACGGATGTGGTGGTGGATGTGTGTGTGGGGGGGGAGAAGGTGTCGCCGTCCGATGCTCTGACACTTTGTTTAATGGAATTTCCATTTTCTATTTTGGAGAGTACTGTTTGCCGGTGAGAGATTTGCTCTCTCTCAGAAATGGAGAGGTAGAAAGAGAGATAGAGGGAGGAGAGAAAGAGAAAGTCGAATGATATAATTTAATCAGGCAGCTCAGGAATGGTGGCTTGTCTCCACTCTGCCACTTTGAGCGTCATTTCTTATTTTTACACCAGATTTCATCATATTACCAAATGGTATTTGAGGGCCCATTGTAGATAATATGCTTCTGTACAGCTCTCTCTGTTTCTCTGTCTTGCTTCCTTCTTACTTTCTTTCTCCCTCCATCCTTCTCTACCTCACCCTCTCTCCAGTAGAAGGACAGAGTGACAATAGAGAGAATGAGGTGAACAAAGGAGAGAAGGACAAAGATTGATACACCAAACGGGAGAGAAGGAGCAGGAGAGGTATGAAGAGATGCATCTTTGAACTGTGGACAGGCGAGACAAAGGGAGGGGTGCAGGAGAGAGAGAGAGAGAGAGAGAGAGAGAGAGAGAGAGAGAGAGAGAGAGAGAGAGAGAGAGAGAGAGAGAGAGAGAGAGAGAGAGAGAGAGAGAGAGAGAGAGAGAGAGAGAGAGAGAGAGGGAGAGGGAGAGGGAGAGGGAGAGGGAGAGGGAGAGGGAGAGGGAGAGGGAGAGGGAGAGGGAGAGGGAGAGGGAGAGGGAGAGGGATGATAGAGGGAGAAAGTGCTTATGCAGGTCCGTGAGACACACAGAGAGACACACAGAGAGACACACAGAGAGACACACAGAGAGACACACAGAGAGACACACAGAGAGACACACAGAGAGACACACAGAGAGACACACAGAGAGACACACAGAGAGACACACAGAGAGAGGGAGAGACACACACAGAGAGAGAGAGAGGGAGAGAGGGTGCTGATGCGGCTGCTGCTGGAGCAGTCCCCCGGAGTGTCTAATAGAGCCATAGACAGATATATAACCCTACAGCAACACATTATGGCCTTACTGAGATGAGGAGGGTGGGAGAGAGAGAGAGAGAGGGAGGGAGGGAGGGTACTACCCTGAGACTACAGCAGAAAAGGTGGGTAGGAGGGGGGTAGAGAGAGTGATGGCCCTATAGCAGCACCTAATGCCTTCTCTAGAGAGGGAGGGAGGGAGGGGCGGAGGAGGACGAGAGTAATGAGGGGTGATATGACAGGCAGAGAGAGAGAGGGAGAGAGAGAGAGACAAAGGGTTGGGGGGGGGTTAGCCGTATTGGGTAAATGTGAGAACGAGTGTCCAAAGGAAGGGAAGAAAATATAGGCAGCGGGAGAATAAAGGGAGGGAGGGAGGAAGAGATGAATCAGAATAATAGCGATTGAGAGGGGGAGGGAGGGAGGGATGGATTGAGATGAAGGCAGGGCGATATAGAACGGAAGAATAGCAATCAAGCGAGGCAGAGGGAGGCACACATGAAGGGGAGGACGGAGAGCCAGCGAGCAAAGCCGCCCGTGTGACAGCGAGAGGAAGCGAGGGAGGAGAGAGGAGAGAAAGAGCAACTAGAGAGGGGGAGAGGGGGATGGAGGGCTAAGTCAGCCACCCAAACGATAGAAGAAGAGACCAGACCAGGTCGAAAGAACAGATCAGAGGGAGGAATAAGGATGGATAGGAAGTGAGACAGTGAGTGAGGGAGAGACGGAAAGGGAGGGAGGGAGGGATAAATGGATGGATGAGTGACCACTCCCCTCCTCTAAAAGGCGTGTAATAGCTGAGATCCTGGGTGTGAATTATTAAAACACTCTGATCAAGAATACTGGCAAGAGGGAATGGGAATAATCAACAGGCTAGCAGGAGAACCACCCCCCCCCCATACACACACACACACACACACACTCACAGGTTACCACTAGACTACCTGGCTGATAGGTGAGGTTGCGTGTTGTTGAGTGCTTTGCATTTAATGCGTCCATTACGTTTTAGTGTGCATGTGTGTTCCTGTGTGTGTTCCTGTGTGTGTGTGTGTTCCTGTGTGTGTGTGTTCCTGTGTGTGTGTGTGTGTGTGTCCCTCACCTGCCGTGGCTCCTAGTTGTCAGTCAGATGTACCTCTCTCAGCCAGCTAGATTAGATTACAGAGGGCCGCATCAATCACAGGGACTCACACAAGCACGGCGGCTGAGCGCCGAGAACACACATACACACACACACAGAGGCACACGCACACAGAGGGGAGCCTAAGACACAAACACACACCAAGGAGTACAGACAGTTCACACAGCAAGGGTAGTAACACACACAGACACACTGTCAAACACAAAACACACACACTCAAAGGCAAACACACTCTCAAACACCGTTTAGCTTATTTTCGTGTCTGCATCTGTGTGTGTGCCTTTAAGGTTGCCATGGCAACAGGTGTACAGTGTGATTTACTGTAGCACCTGGTCCCTCTCAGGGTGGTACACTCATCCGCCACTATTGCTCCCCGACCACCAATGATCTCATCCCACACCCCCATCCTCCCCTCCCCTGCTCTCTCTCCTCCCTCTTCCCTCGGACTCTCTCTACCCTCCCTCTTTCTCTACCCTCTCCCCCTCGTCTCAATCCTTTTCACCTCTCCTTCTTTCCTTTTGATCCTCTCTCTCCCCAATCTCTGCTTTTTCTCATTTTGCCTCCTTCCTCTCCCTACCCAACCTCTCTCCTTCCTTCGCTCTGTCTCTCTCTCTCTCTCTCTCGCTCTCTTGCTCTCTCTTTCTCTGTGTGTATGTGTACATAAATCGGTGTTGTGTTCTAGTTAGGAACCAAACACTGCATTACTGTCAGAAGTACAGAAGGAGAAGAGGGGGAGAGCAAGACCAGAGAGAGAGCGAGAGTGCGAGAGAGTGCGAGAGAGTGCGAGAGAGTGCGAGAGAGTGCGAGAGAGTGCGAGAGAGTGCGAGAGAGTGCGAGAGAGTGCGAGAGAGTGCGAGAGAGTGAGAGAGAGAGATAGAGTACGGCATGGTGAAACGAGAGGGAGGGAGAAGACCAAAGGTTAGCAGCCGTCAGTGTGGAAGGCAGTCAGCAACAGCGAGTGAGGCCAGGACAGGGACTTCAGAAGGAGAGGGAGATAAGGACTTAGGGCACTAGTGTGTAGGGCACAAGTGAAGCAGTGATTAAATGTGTAGGTGTGTGTGTGTGTGTGTGTGTGTGTAGGATGCTACAGTAGAATGAGGCCAGTTAGGGTTTAGAGCAGAGATGGTGGAGATTAAACTTCTCTCTTCCTCCCCCCCCCTCCCCTTGCATCTTTCTATCTCTCTAACAATTTAAATATATCTCTCCCAGGAGAGAATCAGTGTGTGTGTGTGTGTGTGTGTGTTTGTGTGTGTGTGTGTGTGTGTCTGTCAAGCTGTGTCTTAGAGGTTATTTGTAAAGTGTGTGTGTGTAACTGTCAGCTGACTCTGGATCTACATCTACTGTGACTGTATGTAGCCTATGGTGTGTGTATGTAGCCTACTGTGTGTGTATTGAGGATGTATGTGTCTGCGTGTGTATCTTATGTCAGAGTACAGTGTGTGTGTGTGCGTGTGTGTGTGTGTGTGTGTGATGTCTTCTTTACCTGTGGCACTATGGGATACTTTAATACCGTGAGGTCTGGCTGCACCATCTGCTCAGGGTTAGTGTGTGTGTGTGTGTGTGTAGTGTGTGTGTGTGTGTAGTGTGTGTGTGTGTGTGTGTGTTGCGGACCAGCCAGCAGGTGTTGCATAATACCCATGTTAAACGACATGTAATAACACCCAACACATGGGATGCTTTTGTTACCTTGTATGTTCATTTGGGAGAACACGCGTGCGCGCCCACACACACACACACTCTGATCAGGCAAGGGCGTTGTTGTCTCTCTGGTGTTGGACAGATGTGTGTGTCGCTTCAGAAAGCACACAGACACACACCGCTGCGTAGCCAGGCACCATGGTTCTATGAGGCTTATTTGTGTGCACGCATGTGTGTGCACGCGTGTGTGTGTGCACGCGCGCACGTGAGACACATGGTGTGTGTGTCTGTGCATCCAGATTGTTGCAGGGTGGTCACCAAGAGGACAAGTGCCTTCACTTTGGCAGAAAAGCAAGTCCTCTTACACACACACACACACACACAATTGTACCCACCCCTCTCTTGCACACTAATTCACTCTCATGCTCTTTCTACACACTCAGTCCCCTCCAATTGCACACACTTATAAGTACACCCACACACTCACAAATACACACACACACACACGTGTATATTTCCGCTCCTTCTCAGGGTAATGTAATCACCTGTGCTCTCCTGGCTCCCTAACCCAATAAGTATGACAGCCTCTTTTTCCCACCAGCACACTCCTCTCCTCCTCTCCTCCTTCCCTCTCCTCCTCTCCTCCTTCCCTCTCCCCCTCTCCTCCTTCCCTCTCCTCTCCTTCTCCTTCCCTCTCCTCCTCTCCTCCTTCCCTCTCCTCTCCTCCTCCCCTCTCCTCCTCTGCCGTGACCTTGTACTGGTCTTTCTCAGGTGCGTGTTTGATACCATGGATGTTTATTTCTCTCTACTGCAGAAAAGCCAGTCTTCTGGCTTGCCATCCATCTTTCTAGAACGAATAAGGAGCCTGCATCAATGCCTATTCAGTACTTTAATGTCTATATGCTCTCAAGCGTTAGACCTACATTGTGTGTGTGTGTGTAGTGGAGAGGAATGTAAGGAACTGGTTAGAAGGTGCAGGAGTGATGGTCTTTGTTACATTATTCAACAGGAGATCTGGGACAGAAGGAAATGGGGGTGGGGGGGTGGGCATAGAACTGTGTTTGTGTGTGCGCGTGCTAAGTGCGTATGTGCGTGTCTGATATTCCTGCGGTTATGCCCGGTGTTGTCGGGGGCGACCAGGCACGGTGGCCATCGCTGCTCCTACCAGCGCCATCTGTTCATTGCCACAGACACCGTTGCCAGGGGTACCTGCTCTCCTCTCTCCTCCTCACTTTCTCTCCCTTGTTCTCCTCTCCTTCCCTCTATCCTTCCAGCGACCCTCCCTGTAAAGCATTTCGTTCTCTCTTTTCATTTTAGGCGTCACCTTATTACGCTCATTACCGGCTGCTCTTGTCTTCTCTCTCTCTCTCTCTCTCTATCTCTCACCCTCTCTCTCCCTCTCTCTCCATCTCTCTCTCTCTCTCTCTCTCTCTCTCTCTCTCTCTCTGCTTTTTGAGCTGCTCTTTTCTCTCTCTCTCTCTGTCTCTCTCTCTCTCTCTCTCTCTCTCTCTCTCTCTCTCTCTCTCTCTCTCTCTCTCTCTCTGTCTCTCTCTGTCTCTCTCTGTCTCTCTCTGTCTCCTTCTTTTAATCCTCTGCTACCTGTCTCTGTCTGATCTCTTCACTCCTCTTCTCCTCTGCTTTTCCATCTTCTGTCATTCCTCCTGTCCCTGGTGACTGTGTGGACATGACTCAGGTCGAGGGAGGGAGGGAGGGAGGTAGGGAGGGAGGGAGTCGGAGAGAGAGATTGAAGATGGAGAGAGAGAGATCGTAGATCAGAGCTGTCATGATTGAGCCATCTGCTGAGAGGTGGCCATTTGAGACTGAGACACACACTCACACACACACACACACGTACACACGTTCTTACAGAGCACTACTGACCCCCACTGGCCAGGGGTGGCTGCTGCAGGTCTGTCTTGCCCCTGGCATGGAGGGCATGCCAATAAGGGATGAAAAAGCTTGGGCAAGCGACTAGTCAGGTCTGACTGTCTAGAGTTACATTTTGACGGAAGGTTGATAGACTGCATTCAGAATGGCATCACACACTCAGTGAATTCATTTCTCTGTCAAGTGAAAAATGCCTTATCACTATCATCATCTAAAACTGCCTATTTACCCCAAGGCAGTGCTCGACGATGTTTGCTGCTCTCCGACATAACACCCACAGCGATCACAGAGCTAACCTTTAATAGATTTCCTGAGGGCTTCCTCTCATTGGTTGACTGGGGCCTTTTTATCCTATAAGAGATTAGCGCTCGGTTGAGAGGAGGAGGGGCTCTTTATATGCTAATGAGGGGTTGATGTTGGTAGCGGAGACCCATAAAGCACCAGGGAGAGGGAGGTCTCTGTGTGTCTGTGTGTGTCGACTCTTGCTTGGTCGACTCACCTTTGACAAAGACGGATAAAAGTGCCCCACAAACAATCATATGACTTGACAGCTGACCACTGATTGGCCCGTCACTTGACGTCACTTTGACTGACCAACACGATCAACTCACTTCTCCTTCTGCCCCCCCCCCCCTCCCCCCTTCTTTAGGAGCAAGGCGTGGTCGGTATGTCGCGGCCACCCGGCGCCGTCCCGCCCCCGCACCCCTCTGGGGGCGGGGCCTCGGGGGTGGGGCCCAGCCAGGGGGCGGGGCCTCCCCCGGGTTACCTGGGCAACCAGCAGCAGGCCATGATGAAGCAGATGATGGCGCTGGAGCAGGAAAAGAGGGTGCAGCTCCACCTGATGGAGCAGCAGAAACAGCAGCTGCTCCGGGAGCAGAGGCACCAGCAGCAACAGCAGCTCCTGGCTGAACAGGTAGCGTGTGCCACGTATGTCTGTGTGTGTGTGTCTGTGTGTGTGTGTCTGTGTGTGTGTGTCCGCTCCAGTCTGTGCGCAGCGGATGAGACAGCAGAACGTCTCCTCCTCTTCTTGTCTGGTCTGAGCCCCCCCCCCCTCGCTACACCAGCTCCCTCCTTCCAGCCAGAAACACAACACTGCCTTTGATCTTCACCCCGTCTACGTGTGTGTGTGCGCGTGTGTGTGTGTGTGTGGGGGGGGGGGTTTACTTGCTGTGATTGTTTGGTGTTTTCTTTTCAATATTTGTTGAAACACACACTCACACATCACCGTCACACTGCAATATATTTACACACACCATGCTTATAGAAATGTAACATGTTGTTGTTATTATTACAATTAATAGTTAGTTTGTGAGCCTATTTTTGAGCTCTAAACTGTTCAGGCTAGAATGTTCTATGGTCGGCTATCCGCACTGGCTACTGTGTTGTGTGAATGAGTTAGTTATCACACTGTTCTCTTTCTGTGGTCGATCAGGCTGGTGACGGGAAAAAAAAGAATCCTTGATGTATTTTGACAGATGATCAACTCTGAGCCGGATGTAATGCTGTTGTCCTTCTTGTGTGTGCGTGCGTGTGTGCGTGTGTGTGTGCGTGTGTGCGTGTGTACGTGCGTGTAGCTCCAGCAGCAGCAGCAGCATCTTCCTAGACAGATGGGTCAAAGCCAGAGGAATCCTTACCCACAGGTCAACCAGTACCAGGGTAAGTCACACACTTGTCTCACACACACACACACACACACATTCCTCATATATATGAGGTAATCTATGACCAATCAGGGACCCGTCTTTCGGTCTATCCACAAGTCTCCATTTTTCTCTCTCGTACACTCCGGAAAATATTCCTGCTCTGCCTGTTACCGTGGCAACCTGTCCCAGATCCCCCAGAGTTCCGGTGGAGTCTCCTGATGGAGAGAGACAGAGAAAAGAGAGAGAGACTGAAAGAGGGAGGGAGAAGGGAGGGAGGCCGGGGAGAGAAAGAGAGGAGTGAAGAGGAGCCATTTGCAGCCATTACAGTGTCTGGCTGGCTGTCTTCTTCAGTCGGGAGAAAAGGAATACATCTGGGAGGGAGGGACATCAGCATTATATATCGCTTGTCCTCTAAACTGTTTATGTTGTCTGGGCTTATGGAAGCAACGTTCCCCAACGAGAGCCTTGACTCCTGCAGTCTGCAGTAAAGCCCCATGTCTGTCTGGTTCACAGAGCTGAGACCGCTCCTGTTTTCAGTACAGCAAGGACACATTGCACACCCTGCACAGGCAGTCAGCGAAGAGACGCTGATTAGAGAGACATAAAGAATGATCGAAAAGAACGAGAGAGGGGGAGGGAGATGTGAGGTGAGGGATTAGTGGAATGGTGTCAGAAGAGGTTTAATGGGGGATTTGGAGACATTTCCACGCTACGGAGGCGCATCACCCCACCACGCGCCGAGAGCCATGCAAGAACAGCTAGTCAGGCCAGAGAACATCTTGACATGGGTTCCTGGACGTTTTTGGGCTTTGAACTTTTTTCGCTTTTGAGGTTTGTTAAAAAACAAACAAACCTTATTTCCTCCCGCCAAAGCAAAGAGGCTGAAAAAGAAGTGGACTGTGAAGAACTGGGTTTGTTTTCTGCTGTGTACGTCTCACCACTGCCGATGGGTTGTCAGAAACACAGGACACGCTTCACCTGGTCCAATACGATCCGATATCTCCTCCTCTCCTGCCCCCTGTGCATCTGGCCCTTTAGCCCTATCTCTGTTTATATGTCTGACTTTCACTGTCTCTGACTGCCATCCATTTATACGTTAATCCATCCATCCATTTGTCTGTCTATCTTATCCATTTATATCATCTATTCATCCATCTGTTACTCGTTGACCCATTTGTCCACGTCCAACCTCCATCTCTCACCTTCACCCTCTGTTTCTATGTAAAACCATTTCTCTAATGTCCAACCCCTCCCCCCCGTCACCAGGTACCCCCCAGGAGATGGCGGCCCACTCCCAGGCACTCCAGAACATCCGTGCGGCCCGTCTCCTCCACCAGCAGCAGAACCAGCAGGCCCAGATGGTCCAGATGGGCTCCGTCCAGAACCAGGGCTCCATGCAGGGGGGCCCAGGGGGCTCGGTGGGGTCCCAGTCCGACATGGGACTGCCCTACGGGGGCCAGGGGGCCGGCCAGCAGTCCCTCTACGGCCTCAACCCCTCCATGAGCCAGATGATGCAGCAGCAACAGCAGCAGCAGCACCAGAGCCAAAGCGTCCAAGGGTCCATGGGGCTCCCCCCCCAGCACAACCCGGCCGGGCAGCCCCAAAGGCAGGGGCCGGTGGGGCCCGGTGTGGGCGTCGGGGGCATGGGAGGAGGATATGGCAGCCAAGGGATGATGATGAACTCCATGTCCCAGCAGCCCCTCAAAGGGCCACCCAACACCAAGGCCCAGGCCCAGAGGCTCCAGAGCATGATGGGCGGCGGAGGTGGTGGAGGGGTGCAGGCGGGGGGGATGGGAGGCTGGCCACAGCAGCAGGGGCAGAACATGCAGTCTATGGGTGGCGGAGTGGCCGGCAGGGGCAGGACTACAGGAGACATGGTGGGATTTAGCTCCTCCCAGGGCTACGGGCTGCAGCCGGGACAGCAACCGCGTATGGCTAAGCAGCACTTCCCCCAGGGCATGGGCCAGCCCATGGACCCCAGGGTGGGGAACCCTGCAGCAGGCATGGCCGGGCCCATGATGGCCGCTCACATGGGCGGCCAGTCAAGGACCAACCAGCCCAGACCCATGGTGATGAGCCAGGGGGTGATGGGCCAAAGCGTGCCCGGCATGGGGAACTTCGGACAGGGGCCCGGGGGCCCGGCAATGGGGGGTGGAGGTGGAGGAGGGCCCTATGGCCAGGGAGGTGGGGTCGGGGGTCAGCCGCAAGGCTACCAGCGGACGTCTAGCCAGGACATGTCCTCATATGGCTATGGGGGCGGGCAGGCTCCCTCGGGCGGGGGCTTCGGATTGGCCGATGGCACGGGAGCGGAGCTGGACTCGAGCGATGGTTGGATGGAGGAGTTTTTTCCCAGCCAATAGCCAACGGTGAAACATTGACTTTTTACTAGACGGACTACAAGAACATGGGGTGGAGAACTTTAACTGGGAAATAGAAATGAAATTAAAGGAGTTGGGACAAGCAACATGTTTTGTTTTGTAAAACATGAAAAAGCTGATAGATGAGTTCCTTGTCTTGTATCGTGTGTTTGTGTGTGTGTGTGTGTGTGCGCGCGCGTTTGCAAGCAAATCTGTGTGTATTATCATGATATTTAAAGCGCCTCTCAATGAATGTGGTTTTGTGGTAATAGATATCACACACAGATTGAGAAGTGAATTTATATCTGTTTTTTATTTTTATTTCATTTTGTTTTTACATGAGATGACTATCCTTTTTTTCCAATGCCTCAAACCAACCCCTTTTAGAAGTATATCCTCATTGGGCCAAACTCAAGTTCTCTGGTAGATTTGGGGGTTTTGGTGGTTAGGTTGAGTCTGTGGTGCTGTCTAACTCCATGTTGTCATTCTATGTGTTGGGGGTGTGTGGGTGGGGCGGGGGGGGAGGGTATATTGTGTAACGATCATAGCATTTATACATATGCCATTCTGTTTGACAGGCCAGACATAAACACACATACACCCACACATACTCAGAGAGACACAGAAAAGCCATTCTCATCTTTCTATTTGGGGCTTCAGTAATATCAACTAACAGAGAAAAAGCGAGGCAACAGAAGCATCTGTCATAACCCGTGCATCCTGACTGGTAGAGATTCATGCACTCCATCCTCCCTCCTCTCCCTCTCTCTTGAGAGCTGTGCTTTTTGTCTGCGTTCAGCCTGCTGTTTATACTGTGAACATCACAACAAAACAAACGGTGTTTCTCTTTTGTGCGCTGCGCAGACGCACCGGGCCCCCCCTACCACTGTTGCTAGGCAACCAGCCTGAGCCGAGGAGCCATGGCTTCATTTCCTGTTCGCTGTGGCTGCGTGTGTGTCTGGTGTGTGTCTGTGTGTGTGGAAGAGAGAGCGAACTGAGAGAACTGGCAGCTAGCGCGCACACACATACTCTCTATCACACACACACACACGCACACACACCACTCCCCAATGGCCAAGGAGAATGGAGGGAGAGGAGCTATCAGTCAGAGAGAGATGCAGCTTAGGGAGCTCCATCACACCTAATAATCACCGTCTGTCTCTCAATCTCTCTCATGAAATCTATATAAATGTAGTCCAACTAGAAGACAAGTAGGAAAGGATAGCTAGGCATTGAATGTATATCAAGCACCACAAGTGACTTCATTTGAAATGGACAAAAAAACAAAAAAACATTGTCGGCCATCTTGGAGAGTGCTCACACTCGTTATTTGACGTTTTTTTGTCACATGCTTTTTGTGTCAGCTACAAAACATTTGATCTGTTCAACAACAAAAAAAGGATAGTCTCACTGTTCAATGTGTCTCTCTGTCTATCTGAAGGTTCTCGGACCTGAAGGCTGTCGTCGCTCAGTTTTCTGCGTTTGTTCTGTCGTTCAGATGTATGTGAAACATGAATAGCGGTCCTAGTACTGTGAAGAGAGGTTGAGATCACTCTGACCAAGGCCTCACCACGGCGTAACCTAACCACTGTTCTCCATAATGTGTGACCTCTGCTTTGATTTCTATTTATATACTTTTATAAAGAGCTGAGACAAAAGGAGATTAGAAAGGGTTGTGGCGTCTGGCAGGATATCTCCCCGTGCTCTCAGTAAGTCGTTGCCTACACACAACCCGCCTTTGCCTGAAACCCAGGAGGTGAAACTAGGGGTAGAGAGAAATGTTGTATCAGGCTTTTGTAAGCCCCAAAGCTAGGAGAAGTGTGATTTAGGAACACTAGTGGCTTTAACGCCCTCTCCCTAGTGACTTAACTGTGTCAGAAGATGATGCACGCATAGCTTCCAAATGCTTCATCATTGGGTACTGCTAGATGAAGTGTTGATTTCCACTTCTGTACCAACTGACATACAACATTCAACAAGGACTGAATGCGAAATGTCACAACAAACCTAATCAAGTCCCCTTCCTCTCTCGCTCTTTCTATCTTTCTCTGGCCAATCTATTGTCCATGTCCATGCCATAGTGTTAAAACTGTTTCCCAGAACCCTTTAAGTACACTTGTAGGTGAAAGACCTTTTTGCCAGTCACAGCGAAGGTTGGTAACACCCCATACAGTCACCTATATATTTTTGTCTGCTTATGTTTCGGGAGGATGTAGCCCGTTTGGTGTTTGAGTGGTGTTGGAAGGAAGAGCGTAGCGTTCGGCACAGAAGTCATCCCCCAGTGTCTGGAGATCAGGAGTCAGTTTACCTTTCCTGCAACCCTAACTTTAAGAGTTAGGAGGTGGGTAAATCAGGCTTCAGACCAGTGACCAGGGGTCGCTAGCTCATTCAATGTGTTACTTCCTACTCCTATAGGCCTGCTGTTTCAGGTGGGGGAAACAGTGTTAATGGACACAGGGGCCTCAGTTAGTGACCATTAGTCCTTTTTCAATATGAAGGACAACCCCTCCATGCATAAAAAATATGAAAAAATGAAACAAAGCTTCCTCCAAATATCATTGTATACTGGGACCAAGTCAATTGTGAACGTCATTTTACGGTATCTGTTTTTTTTTTTTTCTTCCTTTTTTTTTTTTTGTTGACTATGAGAAAAACTATATAAAAGAAAAAGGCTATTTGTAAATATGTTTTTACAGGTTTAAATACATCAGATAATACTGTCTCTACTCTCTGTAAAGAAATTACTGTTTGTCAAAAAATAGAGAAGTATTTTTATTTCTGTTTTTTTTCCACTTTTAACCCATCTGAGCTATGCCATTGCACTTCAGACAATGTCTTACTACTAATTTGTATTGTAAACCTCTTCTAATTTTTTTCTAGTTTGGGATTTTACTCTTAAGCAGTGCTTATTTCTTTTTATCCTGTACAGAATTCTGAAATGTTAACACGAGAGAAATACAAAAACACTTTTTTTGTTTTCTTTTTTTTTCAGAAAAGATACAACAATAAAGAGAGAATGTTCTCGCTGATCATATTAAATGAAACTTCTGTCTGAAGGCATCTCTCTGGATGTGAGTGTGTGCGTGTGTGTGTGTGTGTATGTGCCTGCATGTGTTTGCGCATGCACATGTGGGTATTCATTTAAGTGCCATTGTAGAATGTCCTGCAAATATTTATAATGACTAAGAAATGAAATCCCACCCTAAAACAGTGAAGGACTGTGAAATATAGAAAGAAATGTTCAATTGCTGAGACACTTGCTTTAACAAACGTTCCAACAATCCTGCTCTACATTAAATATAATATCTCACGGCAGGCAGAGCCGAGGCCTAAAGCCGTGTCGAAGAAAGACCTCATTTGCATAATTAAACTTGCAAATGCTAAAGAGCAGCGTCTTAATTTTGTCTGACACTAATAATAATCATGAATCATCCCACACTGTGTCACTGTCCACTGGACGAGGAAGAGAAAACAAACCCAAGCACCTGCCTTCTCTAACACTCTCTCTCCATTCCCTTGTTCACACTGTTGCAAGTCTATCCACCCTTCCCAATCTCTTTCCATTTGTCTAAACCCTCTTGCCTTTCTTCTTTCTCTCTCCCTCTACATATCTCGTCCTATCTCTCTCTCTCCCCCCTATATATGTCTCTGACAGTGATGAATGGAAAGGGAGGGAGATGACAACATCATTACTCAAGCTCAGGAGAGATGCCACCAAGAGGAGAAAGAGGGAGAGGTAAGGGTGGAGAGAAGGAAGAGGACAGAGAGGGGCTGCGTTGGGATCGAGTGGATAAGGTCGAATGATGAGTTAATTGTTGCCACATTACCCCCTAACACGCATTTGTAAAAATACTTTAGCCTCGGTGTTTATTAGATAGAGGCAGGGAGGGAGAGACAGACAGAGAAAGCGAGAAGATATGACAGAAGGCCATGAGAAGGTGATCTACATGGAACTGTAGAGATGAGGGGATAGGAGGGGAGAATATATAAAAGGTTTATTACGAGCCACATCTCCTCTGTCACACACACACACCCACATACACCCTCCCCAAGGGACCAGCGTTTAGTTAGGGACATTATCCTCCTCAGGTCCCATTTAGTGAAATAAGCTTGAGAGCAGCCAGACAGTCTTAATCAATCCCTGCTCCAAATGCTAATCCACTGGCTGCAGCTGTCTGACTACTGTGTGTGTGTGTGTGTGTGTGTGTGTGAGAGAGAGAGAGACGGGGGTGCGTTCCATGGTTTAATCAGCAGGAGAAATGATGTGTCACAAAGACAGGATGGGGGGATATTCATACACCCTCCTTGTTGTTGCTTATTGGCCTGATAGGCTAACCCACCAGGGAGATTGAAGGACATGGGGATGAAGAGAGACGAGAACGATGGTAATGAAGGTCTGAAAAGAACACGATAAATCGAGATAGAAGAGACATTATAAAAAGAGGTAGATTTAAAAAAAAGACTATGCTGACAGGATGCTGAATTGAGGGCAGCAGTGCAGTTGTGTCTGAAAAACGTGTTGATGAATGATATTACAACATAGTGTGGTGTACAGGAGTCGGAGGCCACCTGATAACAAGAGATGTGTCTAACCTTCTGCCTCGCACAATGCAAAACAGGGGTACAGGGCATGATGTCACTTTTTTCTATGGCTATAGCCCCCTCTTGTGGGGAATCCTTGAATAGCTCACAGCAGTACGTTTGATTTGATTTTACGCCTAAACATTCAGGCATACAGTCACTTTGAAGGCAAAGACACTGTTTAAATTGTTTTTTTCTAAACGGCTTTCTCATTACTTATTTCAATTAAAGATTAAAAGTCCCACACATTCCCTTAATTGGGGGAAACTGAGCACTGGACAATGAACGATTACAAGAGTCAGTACAAAAATACATGATTAACAAAAAAAATGAATTCACAATTGCATAGCAAAGGAATAAGCACAGAACAGCTCGACGCACCAGCGCACCGCATTTGACCCGGAGAAGTTTGCTTGACTGCCATTTTGGGCTGAAGGCTGCCTGGTCCACCGTCAACCACGTGAGAGAGGAAAGACGAGAGCACGAAAACGAAGCAATCGAGCGGAGAGAAGAGGGGAGAGATCTGGCGACATATTCAACTTGTTCTTTATCTACATGTGCTGAGGTCGAGGGGGGAATTTAAATTGCAAACACAACAATGCCGACAATTACCCTACCACCTAAGGAGAATGCTCTCTTCAAGAGGATTTTGGTGAGCCAACACATTGATGCGTTATAGTAGGTTGCTAGTTAAGTGTCAATTGTTATATACACCGGCATCTTCATGTCCCCCTGCCTGGATTCCCTACGGCACAAATGTTGCTGGCTTGGCTAATAATCGGACTCGTCTATTCAGTTGTTTGCTAGCTAGCTAACTAGCTAGATACCGTCCTTAGCCTGCTGCTATTGTTGGCAGCACGACAAGCATTGATGGGGACTAAACTGTCAACCAAGCTCTTTGTTTCATCTGCACTGGTGGCATTTTATGGTGGCATTTTATGCCCAGCGTTTACCAAATGTGTTTATGCAGTAAGTTGCATTGCGAGGTGATTCAATGTGTCACTTTTTTACAAATTACCTGCCTGCCCAGAAAGTTTAGAATGAAAGAAGGCCCCTCACACAATAAACCATTGCTGACTTAGTGCTAGCATAGCTAGCTTGGCAAACTTGTTAGCCATCATCATCATCATGCTCAGCCCTTAGAGAGCAAGATGTGTTTGTCAGAGATGTGCCCGGATAAGCTTTACCTGTAGTTTGCTCGCGGACTGTCTGCTTTTCGCCCTTGCGACCTAGCCTTCAATGTTAATAATTAGTCTAGCTAACGTACCCTACTGTTTCCATTCTAACCAATCTAGTAAGCGACTACTGTAGCAGTAATCATTATTAGTGCCATAGGAGTGATCGACGTAGCTAGCTAGCCAGTAGCAAGGTATAGCCAGTTAGTTGTCAAACCAGTTAGTTAACATTTTCGCCTGTCATGGTATAAGTATAGAGTTATATAGGCAACATTACCAGCTGCCTTAGAAACTCCAAGATCCTGGTAAATCAATTGTTGTAAATTACGAACTATCTTGAGGTAACTACTATGGAAAATAGCTAGCTAGTAATTTGCGGTTAGCCATATTACTTCCATCTAGTGAACCTGTTTAGCTGTCGAACCCTGCCTGAATGGAGGAAGAACAATAGCCTTAATCAGTTTCCGAACAGTCTCCAATGACAATGTGCAACACATACCGTTTATACCCTTATTAGGCTAGCTATTTACGATTTTGGCTCCAGTAGTGAAAGTTCATTCCATCACTTCCGTTAGTAAGTCCAATAATATGACAACATTGTCAATAACAATGTGTGTAATTAATACATATCCACGACAGCTATACATTCTCAATTCCATTGCTGAAGTTGTAGGGTTCCCACTTATTTGGAAACGTAGGATTATCCTGTGTATGTGCTGTACGTTGTACTATTCAATTGCGTGTTTTGCAATGCAGGTCTGACTAATAACCTTTCTTGTTGACATTGCCATGATCTGTCAAATGCCTTACTATTTCCCTACAAGAATAAGCCAATTGTTGAGGGGATTACTTTGAAGAATGCTGTTCAATGCTGTTCTTATTCAACAAGGTCAGGATGTTGAGTTAGCATTGCATTGTGTTACTAAATACACTCCAGAAGATGGTTTATTCTGTGGCCATAGGCAAGGGACAGAGGTCAAGAAACACTTCCTCTATAGAGAGAGCTTAGTTATTTACATCCTGATGGTACATCGATTAGGCAACTTATATTTTTTGTCCATTCATTAGCAAGTTGACCCTCCTACATTGTAAACTACTTTTGCCTTTTTATAAACACATTCAAGTTTGACGTGATTTCTGTTCAAATGTGATGTGCGGAGTAGACTATTGACATTTCATGCAAGTTTGGACAAAATGAAGTTCTCCCTGTCTTGCCACACCCCTTGGTCCATTCTCCTCTGATGGAATGGGAATGATTCTGTTGTCACACAGTGCTTTTGGCCTGCAGTGTGGTCCACACTATCACACTATTTCAACTGGAGTCCTTCCCCAGTGGCTTTCACTGCCTTAGTTGTGCATGTACCCTGAACCCCTTGCTAGCCTCAGTCTTAGTTGTTGCACACACACACACGCACACACACACAGCCACTGCGGACTAAGCTATTTTTGGTGGGAGGTGTTGAACATACCAGATAAGCACTTCTGGTGTTACTAAGGTTACATTAAAGCTGCAAGTATGTGTGTGTGTGTCAGTGTTTCTTCTCCTCCTCCAAATGTGTTTCGACACGTTTTATTCTGTACAACCTCAGATGGCTACTTCTCACATCCAGCGAAATGTAGGGTACAACTAGTAGCACTTCGATGGCATGTGTTTTGGTTGTAAAAAAAAAAAAAAAGATCATGTTCCATATCGATGTTGATATTAAAATGGGTTGGTGTTGTCAATAACGTACACAGCTTTTATAAAGGAGTTGCTTTAAAAAGGAAGAGCGTGCGTAGTGGGTTGTGTTGGACGAGGATGTGGCCTGTCCATCAGGCCTGTGATGCTGACACAGTGGGCCCTATTGTTTTCCTCTCTGCTGAACATCATTGGCAGAACTGATTTTGTTCACCTATGTCAGACCTCAGACCTCCTGTCTAGGACCAGCTTTCCTCCCCTGATGCTAGGGACATGTGTGCTGCTCAGAACTGATTTGAGATCAGTGTCTGGGGCTTACACCATCATACTGGCCATCAGTGGTGTTACAGGCAGCAGAAATGTCATCTGCTGATTGCATGCTCCCTACACACACACACACACACAAAAACACACACACACACACACACACAAAGGTTAGGTCTCTATCCAACACATTCTGTCACAAATTCTTTCCTCCTCGTACCCCCCCCCCCTTCTCACTCCAATCAGCTTAAACTGTGGAGTAAGGTGGGGATTGCGCAACAGGGAGCAATTCTAAAAATAACTTGTTTGGAAGACAGCGGCATTTGTAAGAAAGACCTATTGAATGGCCTCGCCGACCCACGCGCCTGCCAGTGGGGCACCTTCAACAGGAAGGACTGAGGCATGAGGGTCAGTGTTGTGGGGACCAGCCCTGTGTGTCTTGTGTAATAACAAGCGGCTTGCACACACAAACACACTCGCGCTCTTGTTTCACCTTGGCCAGAATCCAGCAGTCCTGCTGTGTCTTCACCTTCATTGGGAGAGACAGACTGCTTTGAATCAAAATCTTACTCCGTCCGCTTCCATCCTTTTCTTGCCACAGTGAGGAAATCTTGTGTATGTTGCTGTATCCAACGTGTAAACAGTCTGTGACAGTGGAATGATCTCCTCTCTGTCTCTCTCTCTCTGTGTCTCTGTCTGTCTCTCTCTCTCTCTCTCTCTCTCTTTACAGCGATGTTACGAACACAAGCAGTACAGAAACGGGCTCAAGTTCTGCAAACAGATCCTGTCCAACCCAAAGTTTGCCGAGCATGGAGGTAAAGAACAACGGGAGTGTTCCTCCTGCTCTCTGTACATCCTCACACCACAAGACAGTCAGTGATGACTCCTTGAACATCTCCCTCTCTCTTTTCTTCTCCCTCTCTTTTCCGCTCTCTCGCTCTCTCTCTCTTTGCTCTCTCTCTCTTTGCTCTCTCTCTCTTTGCTCTCTCGCCCTTGTCCCTTTACTCTCTGCTTTGTACAGAGACCCTGGCGATGAAGGGTTTAACCTTGAATTGTCTTGGGAAGAAGGAGGAGGCCTATGAACTGGTCAGGCGAGGCCTACGCAATGACCTCAAAAGCCACGTCTGTATCCTAAAGCACCAGACACAGAGCGTATGGGTGGATGTGCGCCTTTGGTCATTCACTATGATCATAGTGCAGAGGTTGCTATGGTTGAAACCTTGTGGTGTTTATGATAACACACACCGGTCAGACATTGCATTGCAGAACTGTTGCCTTGAAAGCGTTTGGCAATGGACTGTTTCCCTTCAGACCTACAAACACGTTTGAGCAAAATCCCCGCTGACATTTCCAGCTGATAAGTGTGTGTTGTCTCAGACCCAGGCTCCTGTGAACGCAGCCCTGTGTAGAAACACACACACACGCGCGCAGGAAAACACAACCAGCGTGCATTCAACACACAGAAGTGCTACTGTGTGTTTGTTGACACTGCGCACACGCACAGGAAACTCAAGGGCAGATTTATTTTACAGGGGTTGACTTCTAGCTAACAAAGTCAACACAATCTGGTATGTGTATGCCAACAATCCTGCTGGTATAGAAGTGTGCGTGCGCGGCCCCTCTCCTTAACCCTTGGCATCCCAGGCTGGCACGTGTACGGTCTGCTGCAGAGGTCGGACAAGAAGTACGACGAGGCCATCAAGTGCTACCGCAACGCTCTGAAGTGGGACAAGGACAACCTGCAGATCCTCCGGGACCTGTCCCTCCTGCAGATCCAGATGAGGGACCTGGAGGGGTACCGGGTGAGGAGGGAGAGGGGCGTGGGTCAGGGGTCTGTGGCTTCAAGGGCTGGGAAGGCAGGATGGGGGTAGAGAGGTGGGTACGTTTACGGTCCTCTTTATCAGAGATGGGTACCATGACTCTGCACTTTCTTCTTCTCTTTCGTTTTTGACATAACCTTAGCTGTAAAATGTTTGGTTTTCTGCAACCTGTCTGTTTTTAGGCTGAATGTATCCTATTCCAAGAAAAGAACTGCTAAGTACTGTCCTTTTGTTGAGTTACCAGTTGCTGACATGCTAACCTGTGAGATCAATATCATAGCAGTTCTGCTAAACCAGCAACTAAGTTTCCATCGCATTCTCCATGCGGAGCAGTCAAGCTAAACTAACGACTGCGGTCCGTCCTGTTCATATCTGCAGGAGACGAGGTACCAGCTACTGCAGCTGCGTCCGGCCCAGCGGGCCTCGTGGATCGGCTATGCCATCGCCTACCACCTTCTGGAGGATTACGAGATGGCCGCCAAGATCATTGAGGAATTCAGGAAAACACAACAGGTAGGCTGTCATCTTCACCCCACGACCAAAACCATATCCACCCCCGGCACCACAATGAGGATTTTGTTCCCTTCTTATTTGGCTGGCGTGTGTTTCACATGCATTTCTTATGTAGAGAGCACGGTATTGTTGAAAGTCTAAGTCAAAAATACATTGAGATTTGTTGACCAGAGATGTGAATTGTCCCATCATATCCCATTGAAGTGATTCAAGTGTGAATGAGTCATGTTCCTTCCACATATTTCCTTTTACAAGGGAGTGGTACAAAGGCAAGTCAGAACACAACTTGTCTGGTACTGCATGATAGCTAAGCAGGTGATTACTGTACATGTGACTCTTGAAGTCCTTTTATGAGTAGTAATACCATTCACTCAGGGCAAAACGAGAGATTACTTTTAATCGCATGCAATTATTAGTTGTAAAATGTAACACAATAATTATAAGCTACTGTATTATAGACCTCAGCACGTCCTAATAGGGTACATGTTACAGGGAGTGCTATTTCCTATTCTCACAGTGCAAGATCATGATTCTAGAAGCTGGAATCCTATTTTTCACAGATCTACTGGGCAAGAGGAAGAGTCTAGGAACTCTGGTGAAGTGGCACTTTAGATCAGTAAAATCATTTCATGCTCAATACTCAACTGTTTATTGTACTTAAAAGAATATAGTTACTGTTCCTTTGTATGCATTAACAGAACCATCAAACCTATGCATTCAGTTCATTAGCTGAACGTTACATATGAAAATGTGTATTGTATCGATATAAAACACTATAATAACAGTATATCCCAATCACACAAATAAGAGATATAGGCCAGGATTAAGTTACTCTTTAAAACTGGTACAGAAAGAAGTGTAAGAAGAACTGATCTATTGTTAACATTGCCCTGTGACAGTAAGTGTTCTATTTTGTAATTGAACAGCACAAGATCATGTTAGATTGTCAATACACTACAGGAGCAAACAGCAGTGCAGACAAAGGTTCTATTTTTCACAGATACGTTGATTTTCAGCAGAACACGCCTCATCGTTCCATTCTCCCAATTGGCCTAATGCACGATGGAAGAATTCGACACAGTCTTGTTCTGTTTTATAGCTGTTGGGTTGTCCGTTTTGCCAGTACCTGCAGTGGAGATGACACTTTCACTTTCTAGTCCCTCATTAACTTCTGTGACAACTAGGTTGTGAAGGGGTGGGAAACACCTATAAAAGGCTGAACATTTTCAAGGATTCAAAATCGTAAAATGTTGCTTATAACGTGTAATTTTTTAATGTTAACTCATTTAGCAAGCTATAAATAGAGATGTAAAATAATAACAACTTTAGTAATGGCTTGAACAATAAATAAAGCTAATTAAATGTTCTACTGGCAAGATAATAGAAATTCTGTCAAATGTAATAATTGTGTCAAGTATAACTACAAAATACTACCGGTAGTTTCTAATTTGTTAGCTTTAAAATTCAGTCTTACGCTGTGGTCAGTGGTGTTCCATCCACCCAGGTCCAATTCCCCTCACTATCTCTGTCAGTCAGACCAATCCAGACATGAAGGCCTGATGCATATAACCCATTGATGAATATCTGTTGATTTTGTAGGAGAAAATATACAAAACACTGATCAGAGAAGAGGCTTTTCCTTCACTCACTCGCGCACACACACTCACTCGCACTTGCGCGTGCACACACACACACACTCTCTCTCAAACACACCTGTTCCTCTCTGCTGTCTATGACCACCAGATAAGCTCCTCTCGCCAGACAGTCCTGTCTGCTCTCCTCCCAGGGTTTCTTTCCAGTAGAGGCATAGTAACAGTGACACCCAAACTTGCTCCATTCATGGGGACAGCCTTCTAGAAGTTTCAAAGAATTTGATTTAGTCACAACTCTTCTTAACACATCTCAGTTCTACTCTTCCCTCCTCTCCTTTTACTGTGTGGATTTTTTTGTTGTTGAAAAAAATGTTTTGAAAGGTTGAAAAAAACGTTTTTTTTTCTTCAAAAATAGGTTTGCATCATTGATGAGGACTCTTACTCTACTACCCTCTACTTTACTCTATTGCAGGGCTCTCAACTAACTTTTTCCTTCACAGTACGGTACATTGCACAGCTTGTAATGTGACAAAATTTGACATAATTTATGGAATTTTAAGATAGAGCTAAATGTAATATGTTTCAACTGCCTTGTGTTTAACCGTGTTGAACCACTGGTGTGTGTATTTGATATTTTTATGGTCTATCGTCCCACAGTCGTCCTAAAGTCTGTGTTGAACTGTCCCAGACATCGTTTTCACAGACAACGGGACGTCGTTAATTTTGAGCCCTGCACACACATAATATACCACAATCTTAGAATCGCTGATTTATCTATTTAGAGGTAACAGAACCAGCTCAAATTTGTTGTTTACCACTGTTCGTCTCATTCAACCTTTCTATCTCTTTCATAAGATGGTCTCTCTCTGCAGCCAGATTGTTGAAGCCGGCCTCGAGCTGGTCTCTCTCTCTCTGTAGCTGGTCTCCTTCTTCAGTCAGGTCTCTCTCAGCTGTACACCAACAGAGAAAAACATCTCTGTTAAGCACCGCCTCTCATATGAAAAAAAAAAAAAATAGGCAAGACATTTTTCTTCTCAGGAAAGATTTTTTAAAGTACTATACTTATATAGCACATTTCATACAAGAATTGTAGCTCAAGGTGCTTTACATAAAATCAATAAAAGCAATAATACAAATGACAAAAATTATAATTCATTTATTTGTAGTACTAAATATTATCCTGTCTACTACTTGGAAGTTTCAAGATAATGTAAAACTGAAACAGACTCACAGGAGAAGAGTCTGAGGGAGATGTTGAGAGTAGCTTGGAGGACACATAACAGCCCTACTGTCATAACAACCAGCGCATAGATTCTTCTTCCTGTAGGAGCAACACAGGAACAAACACCTCGGATCACTTAAGTCAGCCTGAGCTTTTGTACACAATGAAAATGTAACGGCTATGTGTTCCTTTGAACTGTAAGGTACAGACATTGCTGTAAAGGAAACAGTTTATCTACATCCAGTTGGAATAATCAATGCTACAGATACCCACTTTTTTGGAAGGATTTCACTCTGAGAAAAGATGTGATGAGTGTAACTACACATGTGAGCCTGTAGGGGGAGGTGGAATGCTGTGAACGTTGTATTTGAGATCATCAACTGGGGAGGCTTTAACATTTGACACTGCTTACGATTGGTGTTCATTGGCCGCTTGTGACATTGCTTAGTGTTACAGAACTGAACTTTTTCTGTTCTGTAACACTTCGTTTGGGGTTACTGAACTAACCCCAAACGGTGTTACAGGTGTTACTGTATGACATGTATGTTCTACTACGTTGACACAATGTTTAAACCACATGACTGCCGTTAGAATCACTGCATTATAAGAGATGAGATGGCTCAGTGATGGAGAGAAGTGATCCGGGGTTCAAATCCACTTTGAAGTATTTCTGATCCGGAATTTTGTCATGGAATAATGTTGGATAGAACCATTTGATTTTGGTTGGAAATATGTGGATGACTCACAAGCAATGAGCGCAACTGCCTGACATGTGGGGCGTGAAGTTGGCACCGTGATGACCCCTGTCTGTACTCCCATTAACATCATCCTTCAGGTGTGGACTGTTACATGTCCTCGTTTGTGTAAAAATAAACTTCAATTAGCACAGAAATTGCCCTCTTTAAGACAAAGGCCTACATGTCTGCATTTGAAATAAGGTTTCATAATAATAAATTGAGCAAATACAGGACACTTTCATTTGCTATATTCACACAAAAAAAATGTTAACAACACAGGAGGAGTCTGGAGAGAGGTAGAGAGCAAACTGACCATGACGGTCAAAGTTCAATCGTCTTTTCCGTGGTTCAGTTGATTATTTTAGTAATGTAATAAAGAACATGTTTTTAGAGGTCAAGGTGGGGCTGAAAGCAACAAACTATCTTCATTCTATATCATGTTCAGTCTGCCCTACACACTATGCGAGTAATTACTTTATGGGGACATAATATAGATTCCAATAAATGTTAGAGATTACAGGAATGTGGGCAAAGCAAAGGCTGCAATTTAGTAGGCTAGTCTGGCATTAGCCACACTTGACTGCTACATTAACATTTGCACTTAGTAGATTAGAATGAATTGTGATGATTAAGGTCTCAAGCAGTCATAACTTTGTTATGTCAGTTGGTTGTTGGTGTTTGAGGCCTAGCTGTCATATAACCTGATAATAGACAATGTTGTCCTCTAATGATCATTCTCAGGATTTTATGGCTTCCTGTTTGTAATCATATTTGGTTCTTACCTGAACTTGCAGTCCTTGTCCTTCTTGTCCTCTTTCTTTCTCTTAGTTGCATTACTACTTTCTCGTAGTCATTAATATTAATCTCCATGTATAAATCAAAGTTTGTCTGCTTTTGAAACTTAACTAAATGTTTCAGTTGTTTGTGTCACGTTCTTTTTTTCCGTGTCTTTCACATTTCCCTCTCTGTCTTGATGTTCATGAACAGGATGTTATACACGTCTGTGGGTTCAGACCACTGACTGATATCCATCTGCTGATGGATTTGAATATAAAACCTAAAGGTTAACTGATCTCAACATTTCAGCTGATGGAGAATACACTTCCCTTAATACTTTTTGGCCATTGGTGACATATAATACAGTATTTTAGAGTATAAATTGGTGTTAATAAAACAATAGTATAGCATCTGTATTAGTATGATACTTAAGTCTCAAGCCACTTGGGAATAAGTTAGGGTCTTCACCACAGCTCCAGTGTGATATCAAAACCTACTATATTGTATCGGCAAAAATGTTACAGAAGTTGGATCATACATTGTACCAAGTTAACCTTTTTTTAAATATATATATATTTTGGCCAACCTGAGTTTAAACGTGCAAAGCCATCCACTTTCATGCGTCTAGCTTTTAATGTTCACAAACAGGAAACTTAATGAAGCCAACCAAACCACGAATATGAGTATAAGATATTATTTTCACCACAGACTTATCTGAGGTGTGAATCGGTTTAGTTCCTTTCAGATCCTATGAGTGGATATGCGATGGATATGCTTCCTAGGCCAGAATGCTGTTGAAATGATCGGACTGATCAGACCCAGCAATACACCATTGCAACTTTAATATCAAATGATTTAATAGCGTTAAAGGTGAAGATGTGGACCATGGACAGTATTATACCATGTAACAACATCTGTGTCATAAGGTTTCTTTTTATTATTGGTTCTGTCATGTTGTATTATTTCATAGCATGTATCTGTTGAGGCAACTCTGGTTGCTTCCTGCCTTTTTGTCCCAGCAAGCAATTCCCAGCTCAGTTCTTGGCACCCCTAATGATCATGCTGAAGGTGACATTCTTCTCCTCATCTCCCTCCCCTTCCTCTCCCTCTTTTCAGACGTCTCCCGACAAGGTGGACTATGAGTACAGCGAGCTGCTGCTCTACCAGAACCAGGTGCTGCGGGAAGCCGGCCTCCACAAGGAGGCCCTGGAGCACCTGACCACCTTCGAGAAGCAGATCTGCGACAAGCTGGCTGTCGAGGAGACGCGAGGTGAGTGTTTAGCGGCGTGACTCGGATGTTCTCCAGTGTGCCGCCCCCCTGCCGGGCCAAAGGATCAGAGGTCACCTCCTGCGTGCTGTGTGTCTGATCCTTCCAGGAGAGCTGATGCTGAACCTGGATCGTCTGGAGGAGGCCACTCAGGTGTACCGCAGTCTGCTGGAGAGGAACCCCGAGAACTGGTCCTACTACCATGGGCTGGAGAAGGCCCTGAAGCCTGGTAGGCTGCTCCTAAACTACACAGCACTGGCATGACGGCCACAAAGGATTAGACTGTTCCAACCTGCAAGCTACACTACGCCACGTACTGAGAACTGATCCTGTTGTATAGAATACACAATATAGTATATATACCAATTTCTCAAGCTTAACTTGACTTTCACAGTTCTCATTAGGAATTTATTGAAATAAATTCCTTGGGGCCATATGGATTTCTCATCCTGAGCTCACTCCTTTGTGGCGGTGGGCTTTCTAGGCAGCGTGGAGGAGAGACAGAAAATCTTTGAAGATGCGTGGGTGAAGTACCCCAGAGGACTGGTGCCCAGGAGACTGCCCCTCAACTTCCTGTCTGGTATGACCAATCACGTACCTTCTTTCATATGAACTTGGTTCGTTCATTTGCGTCTTTGGTACGAAAAACATTGGACATTAAGTTTACAGGTGTTTTTTGTTGTTGTTGTTTACGTTTGATTATTGAGCAGACGCATTTATCCAAAAGCCAAACACAGTGTGCAGGAGAAAACCAAGGAAGATCGTAGTTCTGACAGTACTTCAGGCGTGTGAATGCACGCATACGAACATCTCCTTCTCATTGTCTCACCTTAGGTGAGAAGTTCAGAGAGTGTCTTGACCGCTACCTGAGGATGAACTTTAGTAAAGGCTGCCCGCCTGTCTTCACCACCCTCAAGTCTCTCTACCATGACAAGGAGAAGGTAAAGAGGAACAAACACACTGTCAGTACCAGCCTCCTCGTCATATAGTAGCATCAATAATGTGTCCTTTTTTTTCTCCTGCAGGTTTCAATCATTGAAGAATTAGTTGTGGGCTTTGAAACCTCATTAAACAGCTGCAGAATGTTTAACCAGAACGGTGAGAAAAAGAAAAGATTTTTTTTTTAACAATGTGTGCGTTACAATGAATTGTAACTTAGTTGAAGAAAACATGTCTTGAGAAACATACGTTTTTGTGTTGATATGGGTTCTTGCAGATGACGGAAAGGAGGAGCCTCCCACGACGTTGCTTTGGGTGCAGTACTTCCTGGCGCAACACTACGACATGATTGGCCAGCAGACCCTGGCGCTGGAATATATCAACACAGCAATCGAGAGCACGCCTACACTCATAGAACTGTTCCTCATCAAAGCTAAGATATACAAGGTAAGAGCATGTGTGTGTCACTAATCAAATCAAAAGTATTCCCTACTTCCCTCATGTAAGCATTCTCAAACATAAAAAGTCCATGTAGAACCCTCAACATCCCCCAACTGTCCCAGAACATTCTAGAACAGTCACATCCTCCAACATTCTAGAATCCTTCTTACCATTAACTTTCTCTGATGACTTTTCCTCTGTGTTTGTGTGTGTGTGTGTGTGCCTGCTGTGCAGCACGCGGGTAACATCAAGGAGGCGGCCCAGTGGATGGACGAGGCCCAGGCTCTGGACACGGCCGATCGCTTCATCAACTCCAAGTGTGCCAAGTACATGCTGAAGGCTGGCCTGGTCAAGGAGGCTGAGGAGATGTGCTCCAAGTTCACTCGGGTGAGGAAGAGGATTGTGTGTGTGTGCGCGTGTGTGTGTGTGCTAGTCATCTGTTTAGCTCGTGGTGATTTGGCAACAGACAACGGTGTCTGTGTGTGTTTGTCATCTGTTTAGCTCTCGGTGAATTGGAAACAGATGATGGTGTGTGTGTGTGTCTTACTCCTCTGCTGGTCTCCTCATGTTCTCCAGGAGGGTGCGTCGGCGGTGGAGAACCTGAACGAGATGCAGTGCATGTGGTTCCAGACAGAGTGTGCTCTGGCCTACAAGTCCATGAACCAGTACGGGGAAGCCCTGAAGAAGTGCCACGAGATCGAGAGGGTGAGTCCTCCTCACGCACATGGGCTGGCCTTCTTCAATAGATTTTCAATTCATTCTCTATAGAGCACTATTAAAAACAACGAATGTTGACCAACGTGTACATTAAAACATGAATTAACATCAAATACAATCAGACCGGCACAGTCATTCAAATGCAAAAAACAACAACTAATGGGTGTACATTTTGAATCTAGTGCTGTATCACACTTTGGCAAGGGTGTAATGTAGGCTGGTGACTGATGTTCTAGTATATGTGACCGCCCTCTCCTTGTGTCCCATCAGCATTTCGTGGAAATCACGGACGACCAGTTTGACTTCCACACCTACTGCATGAGGAAGATGACCCTGCGCTCCTACGTGGACCTGCTCCAGCTGGAAGACGTGCTGCGCATGCACCCCTTCTACTACAAGGCGGCACGCACCGCCATCGAAATCTACCTCTGTCTCCACGACAACCCGCTGGCTGACGACAACAAGGAGCTGCAGGCTGACACAGGTGAGTGTGTGGGGGGTGTTATCTAGAGGGTGGGAGGATGCATGATCAGTCTGTCTGTGTGTATTGGTGAACACACATGCCAATTCAATGTGGTTTCCCTCCGTCCTACAGCCAACCTGTCCGACAAGGAGCTGAAGAAGCTGAGGAACAAGCAGAGGCGGGCGCAGAAGAAGGCACAGCTGGAGGAGGAGAAGAAGAACGCAGAGAAGGAGAAGCAGCTGAAGAACCAGAAGAAGAAGAAGGAGGACGATGACGAGGAGATCGGAGGGCCCAAAGAGGAGCTCATACCCGACAAGCTGGCCAAGGTGCCTGACTGGATCCACTGGGTGTTCCTACCTGATTAGTCTGTTTTATGTGTGTTAGTCCTGACAGCCCTCTCTCCTCCTGTGTCCCCACCAGGTAGAGAACCCACTGGAGGAAGCGGTCAAGTTCATGACGCCTCTCAAGCACCTGGTTAAAGATAAGATAGACACTCACCTGCTGGCCTTCGAGATCTACTTTAGGAAAGGTACATACACACGCTCAGAAACCGTATACACAGAAACACACACAGGCATCAACAAAACTTTTTTTCAACTCATTTGCGGGAAGCCGTTGGGTGGTGATTTTAAAGCATGCTCTTATGTGCATTCCCCCCCTCCCTAGACAAATACTTGTTGATGCTGCAATCTGTGAAGAGAGCAGTGGCCATAGACCCAGACCACCCCTGGCTGCACCAGTGTCTAGTGCGCTTCTTCAAAGGAGGTGAGAGGAAACCACTTGTTACCCCCAAACAGTCAATTAATACCACACGATTAGCGAGGTATGTGGGTCCACGTGTTTGGATTTAGATCTGTTCATCTCTACCATCTTTTTCCTCCTCTTGTCTCTCTGTCTGACCTTTTAATGCTCTCACCTTTTCTGCTATTCTATTCTGTACATTCTCTGTCTCGCTCTTGAAACTTTACCTCTCCATCCCCCTCCCCTTTGTGTCTCCTCCTCTCGCCCTGTTCTCCCCCCGTCCCTGTGTCAGTCTCTGAGAGGAAGGATCTGGCCACGGCTGTGAGGACCGTGCTCAAGCAGGAGATCACACGCTTGTTCGGAGACAGCAACGCCAAGAGTTTCAACGAAACCTTCCTCACCAAGCACTCCGACTCCATACCACACCGAGTGGCAGGTAGGGCAATACACACACACACACACCCAGCTAACCACGGATAATAACTGCTTAGAGACTTGTGACAGCTTAGGGGCACATTACTAACATGACATGGTGCATTTAGTAGTTTATTAAAAGGTATTTCAGTACTAATTCATTCAATTATCTTCATGACATTAGGGTATTATGTATGATGTGGATATTATAGTTGTCCTTCTAAATAATGTTGCTGGATTTGTTCTGACACACATGCCCTTGCTACAAAACGTCTGATTAAAAAAAACAAGACGGCTGTACCTCTTTTCCTCCCTCACTAACTCTCTTCCTGTAGCGGCTAAGATGATGGTGTACCTGGACTCCTCCACAGCGAGCAAGGCTGTGGAGCTAGCCACCGCACTAGACGAGTCTCTCAACAACAGATCCATTCAGGTGTGCTTGCGATAGTCATGTACAAACCATTATTTTAAAATATTATGTATGTGATGCTTTTTTTTTTTTTTCACAGACTTTTTCCACAGATTTTATAATTTTATTGGAATGTACTTTCTTGCTCCCTTTTTAGATTTGCAGTGAAGCCCTGGAGGGCCTTCGGAATGGCACGTTAGGAGATGCAAAGGAGAAGGCGGAGTTGTACCGCACGGACTGTCACAAGCTCTACCCCTACACGTTAGCCTTCATGCCCCCTGGATACGAGAACACCAAGATAGCCAATGGCGATGTCTCCACAGAGACTGAGGAACTGGCCAATGACATGTGAGCAGAGGCGGGCTAACGGGCGGAGGAGAAACGGAACGGGCCAAGGGCGGAGCCTTGGGGTACGCCGAACGCCATTTTCAAGCCACTTCTAGAGAGACGCAGTGGGTTGGGGTGTTCCCTGTGGAAGCTTGGCTTCCCTCTCGGACACGAAAAAACTGGCCTGTGTGTGACATTTGTTTTTTGAGAGGAGAGAGAATAAAAATGGCCATTTTACTTTTTTAATCTTGCTGACGACTACTCTAACTGAAACTGGGGGAATACAATTGAACGGTTAGCAAACTGTTGAATGAACAAAGCAGATAGACAGTTACTATGGAGACAATGAACAACGAGCAACACTGTGCGGTTGTCTGGAAGAAGAGGGGGCTGGTCAGACCAACTGCTGCATCCTGACCCACAATTCCCTTGTTTTAAACTAATGTTATTTATATGAGAGAGGAAAAAAAGATATATAAACATGTGTTTTATGGGCACAGTCATTTTCAGTTCAATAAATCCAGCAAGTGAAACTCGAACTCCAATTTTGACTTTCAAAGCTCCTCACTTTTAGTTTACCATAGCTCTAGAACGTAAATAAACTGTGGACTACTGAAATCCAGTGCTGCTCCCTTTCTGGATCAAATGGAAATGTCACCAAGCCCAAACCTGCTAAGGAGCCCAGACGTGAGGGGTGCTTGTTGTGTCCTTTCACATTCAGAATCAGACCTGGTCATTTCCTCAATAATGGTTATTGTTTGAGTATGTGGTCAGGTTATTTAAACCGAGACCTCTACAAACTCTGAATTTGAGTTTGACTAAGACTGTATTTAAAGTAACTCAATTGGCAGTGGCTACTTTGCACCTGTGCACACATGTATAAGCCAACAGCTAGGACCTACAGTCACCTGCAATACACATGTTTGGATCTGGATTGACTGGTTGGACTAACCATCATGCCAATGGCAAATGTAGTCCATGGATGTAGAATGGGATTAATAACAATGCTAATCTTAATACCAAATGTTTGATTAAGACTGTGTCAGAAGAATAGGTCCAGTGTGTTGATGTGTAATGGGTCCTGCACCTTGCTTTTTCTTTTGGAACGCCTCATCCAATCAGAAGCTGGTCAAAAGGTCATAATTTGAGAGGTCACTGTGGAGGCAGAGGTCAAAAGGTTACCAGGAATGCAGTATAGCTGACAATGTGTTTTTCTTTCATTTTCTTTCTCACCTTCCACCTCTTAGTTGGCTCCCATTGTTAACAGTGAGATGGTGATGTAAAGCTTTGGATTTTGGGCCAAAAAAATGTTTTTAGCCATCTGTATATACAGATTGTTCTCTTTGGTCCAGCAAAACTGTATGGAAATAGTTATTTGTCAGATGACCTGTGACCCGTCAGTCATACTGAATTCTGTGTCATACCCACCCATAACCAAACACTACATCAATAAACACAGCCTCGTTCCTTTCTCACAGAAAACTCTTTACTTTCATTATTCTAAGCTGTTTCTCTTCACAGTTTGATTTTCTTTAGCAGTGTTTAGCGCCACCTGAAGATCTTGAACAATAACAGACCACCAGTAGCTTTTTAATTGTGTTTTTGTGTATAAAAATAGTCAGTTTGAAGCAGAAATTGAATCAAGAATCACAACAGTGTGTGTCCGCTGCCCCAGAACGTATATTTTGAACTTGGTTGTGAGGGATGGTTTGTGTTCTTTCCTCTCCCTCTACTTTAAGATCAGCCTGCCTTCTTTTTTCATATGTAAGACAATTACCCCCTGTTGACAAACACCTAAGAGGTACCAAATATACAATGCAATAAAAGTATTTTTAAAAATGAAGTTAAACCTGTGGTCTCTTGTATGATAAGATTATTTTTGGGGGTGGGTGGTGGGGCTATGATGACAAATTGTTCTTTCTCCTAATTCCAATATTGCTTTATTTTGATATTTAAAATAAAGAATTTAATAAACTTTAATCTATTTTGGCCGATAAAAGGGGAATGTAGAGTCCATTGGGTCTGGTCGCTGGATTATCTTAAATGTAAAACTCCGGAAGCATAACTACAACTAAGGATGACATGGATATTAAGTTCCCAGCCTTCCAACTTACTGGGCAAACTCTGTGGGTGTCCAATAGTACCTAATACTTACGGCACATTATTACAGACACGTTGGAGCATGATGCCCTCATTGTTCAGACAGAAGAAGTTGCTCTATGTCCAAGCTAACATGTTGGTTAGAAAATTCCACCACTGTACACTTAAAATGAATTGGTTAGAGCCTACTGCACCCCTCTCGATACTGCTCCACTCTGGGTGAATTACAAGAGGGGGAGCTTATGTAAATTGAAAGTGGCCTATAATGATTGTCTTAGGATACTCCTGAAGAAACCCGGGAGTACTAGAGCCAGTGAGCTGTTATACAATGTGGGTCTAACCACCTTCATGACCTCGTTGAATGAAAGACAGTGAGTGATCGCTTGCTTACTTCTAAGCTTATGAGTGGGCTGGACCGCTCTGCAAATGTTATAATTGATCTGATGACAGACCCTGGCCCTCTGTCCAGTACACCTCTAAGATCTGGGAACACTGGCATGAGTGCCTTTTTTAGCCCTTTTTTTTCCTTCCATATTTCTATGTAATGAATTGTTTGTATGTATTGTTGTTTGTTGTTGTTGTTGTTTTTACCATGTGTACATTGAGCCTGTAATAAAAATGTTCTATACAGCAAAAATGAATGAGAATCACGGTAGGCTTTCTACGCAGTAGGCGCGTTCAACTTAATGCAGCGCCAGTCGGCTGCCTTGAAGCTGAGAATGCCATTGGCTGCCGGGCTGCAGGCGGCTGCAGGCGACACCGGCGCCGCATGAAGTCGAACTCACCTAATAACTTCCGAACATTTCTCTCTGGTTCTCGCGAGTATTTATTACCACGCTGTCAAAATAAGGAGCCTACTGCGTGACAAGCACACTCACACTCAGAAGTGCAGTCCATTGTCTTTTCAAAAGACTGCACAGTGGCAGTGATGCTGAGCAATTTGCCGTAAAGATTACGGGAGTTTTATCATTTATCAAGTAGCCTACAAGAAAATAATTGATCGATTGTATCTGAGACACGTTTGGTGTTTCGTCCCAATATGGATTCCTCATTGGAGTTCTCCAACTCAGTTAGCAGTGTCTGTTCTATTCCAGCGCGATGTCGGATCTTTAAAATCATCGTGATAGGTGACTCTGATGTTGGAAAGACTTGCCTTACCCACCGTTGGTGCGCCGGAGAGTTCCCGGATAGAACGGAGGCAACGATAGGAGTCGATTTCCGTGAGCGAGTTATCGATATTGAAGGCGAGAAAATCAAGGTAATTTAGTTTTTGTGTCACCGAATGATAAACACTTTAAATTTGACTCGGGGCATTATTTTACGTAGGCCTACGGGTTGAGTGCGAACAAAACACGTTTTTTTTGTTTTAAGCACGTTCGCTGTGAAATAGATTCATAAGTGCTGTAAATTGTTCTATCATTGAACTAAATGTAACTATCAAGTAGCTACTTTAAAACATGTATAATTTGTAGCCTACGTTTTACAACGTTTAGGCTAAAACATGTTCTATGTTTATGAATCATTTGACCCGTCCATGTCAAAGGCTGTGGCCAGTTTAATTTGTTTGACACTGTGGAGGCACTGTTTAAAGTTAAATTCCTCCAGCTACCTTCATAAGATCAATAAGGCTCTTTGTAAATTACATTCGGGATAGAACGATCTTATTTAATTGCTACTGACACACGCTCAAGAAGTTGATATGCAGCCATTTCTCTTCTAACCATGACTCCAAAGCAAGTAGCTGCAAGTAAGTCAACTAAACATGTTTGTTTGTTTGTTTAGTGAAATGCTTTCTATGTACAAATAGGAGGAGGAGAGGGTTTTTCCGAGTTCTTCTTTTCTGTGTTGTGCCAACCAAATGATTGAGGAAGTGTCCCTGAAGTAATTTGAAACTTTGTTTTAGAAAAAGACGAATACTTTATTAGTCATTCAAGATGAACACATACACACGTGCAGGGAGCTGTGACACTAACACAAACACATGCTGAAGTGTCCATACTGAGAAAGCAGAACATGGTCTGTGGTCCTATACTCTCATTCACCAGTCTCATACTTATATGGATATGACTACATATCTTTCTTGATTTGTGAAAGTGTCTTATTGGTTAGTGCTGTGGGAACGTGGGTAAATCATTTTGTTGACAACATTCTCGTTGTGCCACCCCAGCTGCAGCTATGGGATACGGCAGGCCAGGAGCGCTTCCGAAAATCCATGGTGCATCACTACTACCGCAACGTGCATGCTGTGCTCTTCGTCTATGATGTCACGAGCCCCGCCTCCTTCCATGGGCTACCTGCCTGGATTGAGGAGTGCCGCCAGAATTCCCTCGGACAGGAAATCCCATGGTGGGTCGTCATTGTCACGATTATCATGATTACGGCGTCAGAGCAATTAACAATAAAGTCCTCGGCGTCACTGGATTTACTACATCCAGTCAAATCAAATACAATTCTGTCTGTCCCAGTGACATGATGGCACCATTCCAGACAGTTAGGAGGGTAGAACAGAGGTCAGGGTTTGATGCTGAAGTTGGTCCCAGACTCAACATTCAAGTCACGTGCTCATGCTGACGAGTTGGATGCCATTTGTGACTCCGTTTGTTCAGCTGGGGAGCTTGGCAGGGAGGCTGGGGAGGGGTAGGGGTCAATATTGACCCTGTATGTTTTCTAAAGATCTCATTAAGGAATCATTTAAAAACTCCTCCCCGGTGTTCTTTTTCTCAGGTTCCTCGTGGGCAACAAGATCGACCTCCGTGACCAGCGTGGCGACCGGGCCGAGCAGCAGGTGAGCAGGGAGCGGGCGGCCAAGTTCGCAGAGGCCCACGGCATGACGCTGTTCGAGACCTCGGCCAAGAGCCCTGACCAGGGGGAGAAGGGCGTGGGCGGACGAGGAGGACGAGGAGGTGGGGTTGGAACCCAGAACCAGGAGAGCGTGGAGGCTGTGTTCCTAGCTGTGGGGGCCAGACTGAGCCGACAGAGGAGGTTGCCAGAGCAGAGCACGGTTGGAGGGCACACAAGCTCTTTCAAAATCCCGGCTAAAAAGAGATCGGAGAAGAACATGTGGTCGTGTACCTGCTGAGACTGAACTGCGTTCTCCTGCCTAGGGACAGCCTCTGTGATGGGCGGGTGGTATGATTAGCAGGTAGTGAGTATACGAAATTCATCTATTTTAGTCTGAAAGACTGGAGTAATGTTGATGAGGGTTGAAGGTGGATCCATTTTGGATTGTACGTGGTCGTGCCTGGTCATGCACAGTTGGTAACTTTAATTGTATTCCCGTCTACAGCACTCTCTTTCTAATCTAACCAAGTTTGATATACTGGTTTTAAGACTGTCTTAAATTGTGTGCAATAAATAATCAATGTTAAATCATTTTTCCCAAAAGCAAAATAGCACTGGAACAAATCGATTATTTGTGGATGCACTAGAAAACAACGTGATGCAGTCATGTTATGGTCGTGTGTGTGTGTGTGTGTGTGTGTGTGTGTGTGTGTGTGTGTGTGTGTGTGTGTGTGTGTGTGTGTGTGTGTGTGTGTGTGTGTGTGTGTGTGTGTGTGTGTGTGTGTGTGTGTGTGTGTGTGTGTGTGTGTGTGTGTGTGACAGTGAGTGATCGCTTGCTTGAGCCTCTAGAAAAAGATTCAAGTCACATGGTGTGCACAAACTACTCTAAAACAACCCTTGCAACACACGTGCACCAACACAGACAGAGAAAAAGAGTGTGTGCGCACAGTATGTGTTATGTTAGTGCAACATTCACCATGTCGCTGCCTAGAAGAAGGCTGTCTCTCCTAATTCCTTTTTTTCCTCAGCAGACTTCCTTATCTGAACCTCTAGGTCCTCATTCTTTTTTGCAAGAAAGAATTTTGAAAGTTTAGTTTTTGGAGTTTAAAAGCCAAAATGGAAACTGTTGGTCATCTGCTTTTGCCTCTCAGATTGACTGAAATTTTTTCCTCAGGTTATGCTGTGAACTCACAAATTCAGGGATTTTTTATAGTGGAAATTGTAGGGGAATTTTGGAATGTTGTTGTTTGCATGTACATTAGATGGGGTGTTTTTTTTTCTTCCAGAATGTGCCACAAGCTCTGATGTAACCTTTTTTAAGTACATTTTAAAAATAAAAGTTACATGTAAAATGAAACAGTTTTATCCATTAACTCTTAGATATCCGTCTTTTTTCATTTCATGTTTAACATATCTACTGTTTGAAATAACACTTAGTCCTCATTTCACTTTGGTGTCATTATTTTGTTTAAGATCCACAAGAGGGTGCCAAAGATGAGCATTATGAGATTCTGAATCTCCAAGCCCATTTAGCTCTCCAAGAAATAAGGTACTTTGACATGTGTAGCAGGTTACTGCAGATGTTCTACCAGTCTGGTAGCCAGCCCAATATTTTGCATAATTAATATATGTATTAATTATTATCCAGTGAAATTAGTGATTTATTAGCAAGGGGGTTTAACACTTTTGCAAGGCACTGTATCCAAATCATGACAAACATGACAAAAAAGTGGTTCTCAACAACATTGCGTACCTTGCCTTTAAACACAGGGAAATGTATTCAACTGAATACATTCATTTGATCCTCCTATAGAAAGTCTGGTTGCGTGCGCGGATACCACTTAATACACGTTGGCCTCGCGTCAAGACACGAGCGATTCTCGTCTGACTATACTCTCCCGTGCATTATCATAGGACCTACAGTCAGCGTGAGGCCATGGAAGTCAAAGCTGAGCACGCAGATGAGGGCCCACAGCGGCTAAGTCTTATATCATTAACATGGACTCTGTGCACGACCTTCCACTATCCCAAGCCTCCGAGAGAAGAAGGCCCTTAATTCCATTAAACATCGCAGGGGGGAGTTTGTTGACTAGGATTTGGCACAAAAGAAGCTGGACACCGGCCCATTCATTCTGAATACACGGCTATGATTTAATGTGCATAATTAAAATGTATACTTTTCTGTGACGGATAGCCTAACCGTTGGCTCATGACAGAGCATGCTACCTGTGCAAAACCTTAGAAGTGTCTTCACGATCCGATAAGATGTTCTGGAACCTTGCACAAACCCCTAACATTTATTAAAAAAAATATATATATGCAGATGTTTCCAACCCGGAAAATGATCTCTATTTTGTCAGTCCCCAAGACCCCAAAACCACGTGTTATTTTGCCCTTTCGCCAGAAAGGGAGTGACGTTCAGACTATAAAAGGAGGGGGGGTTGCCCATCCTGAGAGTTTCCAGTCTCCCAGCTGCATCGCCTCAGTCAGCGTGCGCAGACGCCACTCATCCCTCCACTCTCTTGTTGAAGGCACGTATCGCACACTGAAACCTAACAGAAATGTTCTGCAGACGGGCAATACAGAGACTCGGGCCTCTGGCACGAAAGACAATTACACCATCATCCAGAAATGGTGAGTTTGTGTTCATATTGACGGCAATAAATACTTTTGTTAGATAAGTGCCTGCTGTGCATCTCGACGTATACTGCGTCTCTGTCTGCATAGGTCCAGATCAGTGCCTCGAAATGCATTTAAATGTCGATTGTTTTTACACTCGTTCCATTTACTCAAATGTGATCTTTCGAGTTGTTTGTCCCACATTTGTCCCTCAATATTGCACTGTAGAACGTTTTGTCCCTGCACAGCATACGTGTCATACACAAAGGCATAATAAAATGATATATTGTGTCAAATGTTATTTTAAATAATGTTTTACTATGTAAAAATGCAAGAAGTGGCATTGAATGTCGATATAGCATTAGGCCTAGTTCGGTGGTTGTTCAGGCAGGACGCCCCCTTTTCAAAAGGAGGTGTGTCCTGCTTTTTGGAACACGCAGTTCTTACTGCACAAAGATTTAAAAAACCGCAGATCACAGTCGAAAATAAGATTTTCGACATTTTTACATAACGAATGGCGTCAAATTAGATTGCACAGAACGTTGTGCAATGTCACAACTTCGTCGTTCATGAAAAATGAATGATATCAAATGTCCGAGGATGTTCGCATGCGGGGGGAATGTGTGTCCAAGAGCTAGTGTATGGATTATATAGAACAAAGCAGAATGTGTGCAATAACTTGAGCGTCGAGTTTCGTGCACCTTGACATAACGTCAAGTGTATATTGTATCCGTTTAGAAAAATCTAATTATAAAAATATGCATGAATGTGTTGAGAATGGAGACTACATTTTACACAAGCTCAGGGATTGTGGGATTTGGCATGCATTTTTAGAACACCACGTTAAATATTTCGCGGATTGTCCAGTGACAATATATTTTCTCGTATTAATGTGGTGTTTTCTCAGGGGCCATTGGGGCCCTTATGGTATATCAATTTCCTGTTTTGTAGGAAAACCTAACAAGCTGCAAACAGCTATGTGAATCCAACTCACTTGGACTTTGAAGTATGTTTTGTTTCTGTTCAAGTCAAATTGACCGCAGGTTACTCTGCTGACTAATGTTCATATCGATGTTTCTGACATGGAAGGCTTCAGGCCTAGTGTGCCTGTGCTTGCGTGTGTGTGAGACTGTGCACAGTATGCAAGCACATGTGTGCAAAAAAGGAGAAAATGCCTTCTATTCAGTAGAAGGAGCAGACAGAATCTGCCCTTGATTTACATAACACTCAGTCTCCTTGGCAGCCAAGGGGCCTAGCTTCAGCCTGGCCAGGCCAGGCCTAGCCTAGCATGTTACATATTTCCCCTTGCCTGCACGTTCCTTGTGTACATGCATACATGGTATACGTGTGTCACGTTGGCCATGTTACTTGTTTGACATTGCGCCAGTTGCCAGGGGAGGGAGGGACTGACCGTGAAGAGGCCACATGCGTGTCCTGTCTGACATGTTTGACCTCTGCCACAGATTAACTGCTTACCTGTATATATAACTGCACTTGGACTTGCCAGGCAACAGTACTTCACAGGTATTAGTGTTGCTGGGTCAAAGCTGATCGCAATGTCACCATTTTTAAAGTTGTCACTGATCTGTGATCAGATTAACCCTGGGCAGATCTTAATATTTATGAGAAGGAGAGAGGTGATGGAGGACTGGGTATCAGTAATGAGAGGCAATTACACAGTGGTGTTGCATTTGGGGCTTAATGAAAGCTAGTAGTCTCTGCTCTAAAAATGTATGCCGTAATACTATCTATTGGAAGAGTTGGTGCGTGTGTTTGTGCGCTTGGGAGAATTCCATGTAAGTGTGTGCTCTGCAGAGGTGCAGGATGAAATGCGAGACCATGAAACGTGTCAGATAGGAGGGATTGAGCAAGGGGGAGGGGGGAGGGAAGGGAGGGGGGGTTGGGCTGGGTTAGCCTGGGTTAGCTTGTTGTACATTGTGTTCCCTTGTTGCTGTTCACACGAGGCTGGTGCGCTTCCACGACACATGTATAGTGCCTCATATAGAAAGTGTGTGCTTCTGTGTGTCACTGTTGCGTAGGACTCCATGCTGACCTTATTCGTTTTTGTGAAATCTGACCTCAAGCCTTCACTTGAACTTTGAAACCAATTCCTTATTACCTGCAGGAACTGTGCATTACAGCACAGGCCATATGTATTTATATAAAACATCAAGATCCATTCAAAGGGTTATATAGTGGCCAAAAAGTATAGTCGATAGTGTGTATGTCTGTGGGTGTAGATGTTTGCATGGATGTGTGCGCGGCATGTCTGGATACATAGCTTAGCCAGTGTTTGGGTGAAGGTAGTGCTCGGAGGTTTTATTTATGGAAGAGCCTTAATGCACTGGTGCCAATCCCATAAGCAGGCAAAGCAGGGTTTCTGACCTGACACTGCCTCCCGAATACAATCACGATCATCATCATCATCAACAACAACAACAACAACAGCCCATTATGAGATTTACCAGGGCCTTGACTTCCAATGTGTTTTCAAGTGCAATGTTCTAAGCTCCTCTGCACAATGCCTACAAAATAGACTAGCCTACTTGTCGAAGATATGGGTAAAGTATGGTATAATGACATGAATGAGTTGGTAGATGATTGCAGGAAAGGAGAACCCTCATCGTGTATAGTGGGGCACAATGGGCTGGTTCTCTAAAATTCAAACAAGGAATCTTTGTTAGAAATGTGGTTTGTACATGTGTCCAGTTTGGCTTATGGGAACACTTTCCACTCTGGTGCTGGAAATGACCGGCGTAGCACCATTCTTAATTAGATTAAAGGATCGGTAGGCTTGTTGACGTACCAAAATACGGCTGTCTTTAGGCACAGGTGGACTGTAATGACTTGCTACGTCCTGATCAAGCTCATGACTATGCTAAATTGTTTTGAAGCATTGAGATTTTAAGTTGGAGGCTTAACCCAGCATTTACCCATACTAAAGATGGCATCTTCTCAAAAGCGTATTACTTCCATATATCTGTGCGTTTCTATGGACTGGGCACAGATGTTTCCTGTCCACCAACCTTCTCTAGTCATATTGTTCACGGTTTAAGGCTCCATAGAATCATTTGTGGTACACAATTCACAAAAGCAAGTGTGTATGAAAAAGACTCACTTACTGTATTCTCTGTAAAATGCAGCTGTGATTGTGTGTTTGGTTCCTGGTCCGTCCCCTAACTTTGTCCCCCACTCATCCACGTTGTCCTCAGTTGTTCCAGCACGGCAGATGTCCTTCGGGATCCCTGGTGGATCCTCAAATGTGGTGTACGTCGTGCTGTGTGGTGGAGGCCTCACGGCTGCCGCGGTCTACGTAAGTACAGCCCTTTTGTCTTGTTGCCCGTTTGTCATCTCTCAACATTTTTACAGGGCTGTTCTGAATCTGTAGCAAAGATTGAGTGAGACTACAAATGTAGTCATAAAGTTACTTTTAAAAGAGTAACAGTCAGATGTCATTTGCCATTTGCCAAACTGCCACCAGTACATTTGTGGTGTCTGGGTGGCCATTTTTTCCCAGTAGAAGCTTATGGTGCATTTGCACAGCGCTCACTCCCCAGAGACTGGTCTCAGTGGTGACTGTTGTCATGGAACAAGCCTAGACGTTACCATAGATCAGGCTGTGGAAGAGCACAATTGGGTCTTTGTCTTTGTAGACCCCATCATTGTAACAAGTGCCTGTCTAGGTTAGCCAACAGTATATAGTTCAGTTTTCTTGACCTAACTAGATGTTCTTTAAACACCAACTTGTTTAAATGATGAATGTAAATATGTTGATAAAAGGCTTTTTTGGGTATAGTTAAGGAAGTTGGTAGTAGTGGTGGCCTTTTTAGGTTTGTTTCTATGGAAAGTAAAGTGTCCTCTTGACTTTCCTCCCTGTCCCCCATAGGCCTATAAGACAGTGAATGGTGACAGCACAGCAGTCCCCACTACAAAAAGTGAGTACTGCACACACACACACACACACACAAATTACTTTTCACCTATTTAATGAGACATATACTAATATACCCATAAAACACACATTCCAAAATAGACAAGCTCTAAGAGGGTTCCGTCAGGGACAACACATTTTACGTGCAAGTAGCATTGTGCTCGTAAGTCAAGCCTAGCTGTTTTAATTTGGTAGTTGTGAAATGGCAAAGGGGATTTTTTCGTCGCTGGGCGAGGCAAAATGTTTTGGCGGTGGAACCCAAAGCCAACATGGTAGACTGATCAATCTGAATCACATTTATCTGGCCTGTCAAAGTCGATACGTCAGTGATTTAGTTTGTCTACGTACCGAGGGTGTTGTGGCAGAGAGCCCGGGCACACTGCTCTCGGCCAGAGTTAACTCCCTCCGGTTCACATGGATACATGGTCTAGCAAAGGCTCACCCATACCACTAATACACAACCTGAGATGCCACTTTAAACTGTTTGTATCTGTGTTCCAGGTGCGGAAGAGGGTGAGTATTTTCTCTAAACCACGTGCATGTCAGTGCAAACGTGTGGACTGCATGTGTCTGTCTTTCACTTTGGCACCATCTGGCATGAACAATTCCCTTTGGCTTTTCTCTTCACACATTCCTGAGGAGGGAGTCCTCATTCATACTTCATGGTGGAAGCCATTTTGTTTTTCTTAACTAGTCACTAACCTTCTGGTCATCACACCCCTCATGCTTTTTTTTACCAATCCCTACCCAGCATGCCAGTACTCCACCCAATGACATAACTTGCCAAGCGAAGGGGACCTGTTGCCAACATGACCTTCACAGCCATAGCAATGCATCTCAACACATACAAGCCCTTATGTAATGTATGCATATTTGAGTCCACAGGGGTTCTGCATATCTGGAAGCTAAACCTTGCTTGTGCATAAAAGGGGAGAAACAAGTTCTGTACTCTGAACTTTGATAAAACAATGTTTTTTTTCAAGTGCTTATCTTCAACTCCATAGAATGCACACCAAACCACAACTCAACTTGCTTTTGTCCGTCCTTGAATATCTCCCCGCTGATACGTAGAGCTTTTGTATGAGGCTTCTCTCCCTCTGAGGTCAGAGGTCATTTTGTAGAGTGCCTTCCAGTCTACATATAGATAAAGGTCTCACTTGTTCAGACAGGGGTCAGTGAAGAGAAACTATGCAGGAAAAGGCTTAAATTAGTCACGATATTGACAGGTGTAGTCTTTCAAGTATATCAACTTGCTGACCACATGCTGTGCCTTGTAAGGAAACTTTCTGCAGAAACTATACTGTACTTGTCTTCATTGTATAGAAGGAAGTTTGTAACCCATGTGCTACACTCATCTGACCACACCGCTTTGATTGGTTAAATGATCCGAGCTCGTTCTAATAAACAAAGTCAACACTTTTTAATTGTCGTGGCTTTTTCCGGCTACCGACCGACATCCTCCTATCTACCTGAGATGTGTTGCTTCTTGTGGGTCTTTGGACAACCATTATTGAATGTAATAGAAATAGAAATAAATCTGTGTTGACTGTTAATTGCATTTGCATGTTGAGGTGTGCCAGTTGTGTACATGCCTAAATGGGAGGTCAACTGAGGCTTGAACCTAGTCTTTGGCCTTGTTCTGTCTGAAGATATATTTCTGCCACCTGGTTGTTTTGAGCTCATCCTTACTAATGTCATTTGAAGTTTTAAAACCTTAACCGCTAAGCCCCTTTTAAAATGCTTCTCGCCTTTTGGGTATGGTACTGACCTGGGCTTCTCTTCCCACTGAAGGCTAGCTATATTAGCGCTAATGCTAATCTTTCGGCTGGCATGTGTCCTAGCTTCCATGGCATCCTCTCTGACCCCTCCCCCCCCCCCCCTCCTCACTCTCTCCGTTTCCTCTTGTACCAGCAGCACCGGTAGCCGTGGCCGTAGAAGCTCCTGCTGAACCAGCTCCGGTAGAGGTACCGGCTGCCGAGGTGGTCGTAGAGGCTGTTGCTGCTGTAGAAGAACCAGTAGCGGAGACTGCTGCTGCACCAGAGCCCGTTGCTGAGGTTGTTGCCGAGGCTGTTGTTGAAGCTGTTGCCATAGATACCCCAGCAGCTGAAGCGCCGGCGGCCGAAGTGGTTGCAGAGGTTGCGGCTGAGCCAGTCGTCGAGGCTGTTGTAGAGGCCGTTGCCGAGCCTGTCGTTGAGGCGGTGGTGGAAGTGGTGGAGGAGGCAGCACCAGAGGCGGTGGTCGAAGCTCCCGTTGCCGTGGAGGCCGTCGTCGAAGCTCCCATTGCCGTGGAAGCCGTCGCCGTTGAGGATGTGGCGCCCGCCGAGGCCCCTGCAGAGGAGAGTGTGGGTACGGTCGTAGAGGAAGTTGCCCCCCCTGCTGAGACCGCCCCTGCCCCAGAGGCTGAGGTGGCGCCCACCGCTGAGGTCGCAGCATAGACGGGGGTGGGGTCAGAGGTTAAAGGTTAACCTAGAGGACGGGGTTGGGTTAGTCTTGGTGTCCCCTCCCCCTTACCTACCTTACCCCACCCTGCTCTACCCAATCCCCAGACCCAAATCTACAACATCTGACAATAAACTGCAGAGGTGGACTTTTATTCTGTGAGGACACTTTAGTTTATGCTGATTCTTATCTGGGCAAATCTAGAGCCGTTTTTTACAGTTTGGGCTACTTATCACATTCACAGTTTTTTAGGAGGAGTGTAAAGAAGAGGGTTTTAGGGGGTGGGAGTTGAGGAGTTTTGAATGTATACAGTACAGTTGTCCTGAGTCACTGAGTAACAGCTGTAAAGATTAAGTGCCCCTTAAAACCCAGGACACAAAATGGCACCCTGATTTCCTTTACTTGGACTGAATGGTTCAAAAGGGAGAACATGACTTCTTACACTAATCGGGCTGCAGGATTTCATGCAATTTAAAACAGTTTGCACTCAGTTTGATTCGTAATGACAATTCAGATAAAAGTGCAGGGAACTCCAGCTACCTGAAGACACAAAGCCGGTGAAGGTTTTTATGCAAAAATAATTTTATCCATTGGATTTCATAAAATAAGGGAATGAAACGGCTTGCTAATTCTGCTGCATTTTATTGTGAAATGTGACCAAAAAACCTGTTATCTCTTGCTCCTGAGCCTTTCCCTCCGCTTCAGCCTTCTCTTCCTCTCTCCCACAGTGCTGCTCTCACACCTTTCTAGAATGAGATGAACAAGGTTTTGACGGAGATGTCATACAGCTCAATTATTTAGGGAGTAGTGGATATCCAATGGGAGCCAAGCGCAACCTTTTTTTTGTAAATGGAACCGTATAAAAATATTGTCTGGCTCCCGGGTGTACTTCCTGGTACTGTATATAACGAGCGTCCCTGTCAGACCCTTCTTTGTCACATTCTGTACTTCTACTCCAGGGATAAGTCACTCACCCAAGCACAGACCTAAGATTGGTTTCCCCTACCCTAATGCCAAGCTGAGCCCTTTTAGTAATTGTTGAAATAAGCTGATCTTAGATTAGTGCTTGGGGTGAGATGACTTCCAGTAAAACCGTCAAACCTTACCAGCAGTTTACAGAACTGATGCCAGTCTCCCTTCAGTTTACTTCACCTGACTTTAGGGATTATCATTTATTTTATTTTGTTACTTTACCGAACCCGCCTTTGCCTCTTGTGGAGTGCTTATACGTGTAACTGCGATCAGTCCACAACTCGTACACTGCACTCAAGCCCTCCTGTAACCAAGGCGCTTCACACACACACACACACACACGTCAGGCACATATGACACTGTAACAAGTGACACACTTCTTTGTGCCACGCCAGGTGGGTTTCAATCACCTCACACTTTTGTCTCCAACCTCTAGAATCTAAGCCATTTTCTTCATTTTTTTCTTTTCTTGTTATCTTTTATCTGTGAAAGGAAAGATCTAGGAAACTTTCATGAGCCTCCCCCAAACACGTCTGTTTTCTCTACCAACATTGGACATTTTTTACTGTCTGGTATATTGTCGCCATGACCAAGTTATGCGCCATCGTGTTAATCTAGAGAATGTTTTGCTGACTAAATAAGGAAATTGAAGTCATTCAATAAAGACGTTGTCATGACATCTCGTCCTCAATTGCATTTTTTTACTGCATGCATATACAATGCACTTAATATTGCTTTTTATGACGTAACAGATTTTTCTTCATTACCTTGGGGTATGCTCCTTTTAGGGCACAATGTTCTACAGCCCGACACCTTCAAATCAATTTCTTAATGTTGGCATTTTGTAAAAGCATTTTTTTGTTAAACATTTACAACCACACCAGTTTACCAGTTCAGAAGGCACCTGGTTCCTTTCAGAATATCCAGTCCACACCCACCCATGCTGCTACAATGCTCCTAGTTTAGGATTGTATTTTGTTGCCTTAGACGCCTTACTGATCCGCCATCCTCATTCCTGTAGTGTTGATACAACTGATAGCTGCCTTGTTCATGCTCCTATGGATGACAGACATTCCCTGTTATACTACTACTACGTTATATATACTGAAGTATGTAACCTCATATATATATATATATATATATATATATATATATATATATATATACATATATATATATATATATATGGGACATATTTATGGTTGGGAAGAATATCATTACAATTGGTATTTTTTCTTCTTCATTAGTCCTGAAATACACTACCGTAGTCTATTTAAAAGTGCTGTCCACAGCATGTGGGGTTGACAGGTCTGAACCTGTTAAACGGGTCCTTGGAACCTAAACTAATTCCAGTTCCTTGAACCACACTTTCCTCTCACTGTGGAGAGATGGTTTCATGTCCTTCTTTATTGCACAACAATTCTATTGACAGATTTGCCTTGTGGACATCTTTTAAACCAGGGGTTCCCCATCCTGGTCTTCGGGCCTCCCTGCCCTGCATGTTTTAGATGTTTCCCTGCTCCAACACACCTGATTCCAATGAATGGGTCGTTATCTAGTTTTGCAGAAACCTGCTAACGACCATTCATTTGAATCAGGTGTGTTGGAACAAGGAAACATCTAAAATATGCAGGGCAGGGAGGCCCGAGGACCAGGATGGGGAACCCCTGTTTTAAACTATACATTGACCACAGCTAGCTCTCATGCAAGTGATGGCATAGAAAATAAAACATTCCTTCCATAGGAGGATAGACTAGTGCCAGTATTGTCAACAGTTTTGCCAAAAGCCTCAGCCTTGCTGCTCCTCCTGCTGGTCTGAAGGATGAATGCTTACACTGATGCCATTTCGTACTAATGCCCTCTTGTGTTAGGTGGATGTCATGTTGATGTTATATAATGTATAAAGTAAGATGGAGCATGATATGGCTTGGCAGTCCCCTGTAGAGCCCCAGAGACGTCCCATGTGCCACCCCCATGGTGGAGAGGCGGGCGAGGTGAGTGCCATGTGGATGTTCTGTGACCGTGATGTGTACCCATCCATACTACAATATTGTCGCTTACTCTACTGCGAAGGTGAAACATGAAATCCCTGTTGATAATGTTGCCACTGTGACACCACAAAAATATCTCAAACAAAACAAGCATGACAAAGACCAATGTTATGTTGAATAGTGTAATGCATATATAAATAATATATATAAGATGGGGAATTCAAAATGTAGTCTTTGTGCTACTGACTCCACTACCGCTAACCTCGCCACGTCCTCTTCCTTGGTCCCAGGGACGGTCTCTGACATCCTGACGGCTGTGAAGATCCTGACCAGCTCCACAGTGGAAATCGCAGCGGCATCCGTGGGTGAGACAAGGATCGCAAGCGCCGTGCGACACCTGGAGGAGAAGGCCCGGGATGTTCCGGAATCCCTGGAAGTTCTAGAGCCAGTCAAGGGAGACGCGGTGGTGGCTGAAGAGGAAGCGCCGGTTCAGGCCTCCGCTGTTGGGGAGATGGAGGAGCCCAGGCCTGAAGAGGCTGTTCTTGATGTCGCAGGTGCAGAAGAAGCGGAGGCGGAAGTGACCTCTGAACCGCAGGAAGTAGTTCTGGTTGTGGAGGTGGAGACCCCTGCTGCGGGTGTTTCTGCTGCAGATGATGAGGCAGAGGACAAAGCTACCCCCCTCCCTGAGGAGGCTCCAGCCTCCGCTCCTTTAGTAGAAGAGGTGGGAGAGGCAGAGGAACCAGCGGTTGAGGCACCAGCTGTTGAGGCACCAGCTCTTGAGGCACCAGCTCTTGAGGTTGTTGCAGTGGAGGAGGCCACAGCAGTTGAAGAGCCAACTGAAGCTGTGTCTGCTGTGGAGGAGTCTGCAGAACCAGCCCTGGAGGTGGCAGAGGCGGCTGAGGGGGCCGAGGCCATATCCGAGGAAGAAGCCCTCATCATAGCGGCGGCCCACCTGGCAGCAGCCTCGGTCAGTGCCGCCCTGGAGGTCCTGCCGGAAGCGACAGTAGAGGAAGCTGAGCCAGCTCCGAAGATCTCAGCTGTAGAGCACTGCCACTCCTGCCACAGCACTGGGCCAGCCTCGGAGGCGGCGGAACCCCTTGTTGTGGAGGCGGAGGTGGTGCCACCTGGGGTGGAAGAGGAAGCTGTGCAAGGCACTGAAGTCCAGGAGGCGGATTTCCAGGTGGAGGAGGAGGCAGTGGAGACCTTGCTTGATGAGAGCACCTCCGAGGGAGCCGTGGAGATAGCGGAGGAAGCCAAGGAGGAGGGAACACCCATGGCAGGGCTAGGTAAAATATGCCATAGCTCACGCTAGTCTATTACTTTGCTGCTATTGGCCTAGACAGTCAAGAAGACCCTCCGTTTTACTTCTGATCAGTGGGAACTGACAGGCATCATTCAATGTTGTACAATATTAGTTTAGTGTGCGCTTGGCGCTAAAAGATGCTTTATTTATATATTTTTGAATTGAATACTGTGAGCCTGTCAACTTACCACCTAATTCACAAAGCTCATGGAAGCTTGGAAAAACATGACCAAAACCTAACAATTTTCAAATAAAATTCACGTATAAAGTTAGTAAAAACAGGCCATTTAATTTCTGCCTATGCCCACAGCATCACAGGAGATGGCCAATCCAATAAAAAGAGGCTGCTCTGTGATGTAATAGTACAGTTGCGAAGGTAAATAGACAAAAAGACATAGAATTTGAATCTGCAGAACGGACATCTTCCTCTAATTCTGGAAGGGGGTACAGCAACGATTACAGCTAATTAACCCATTACAGAATTCGGTAGCATCAGAGCTTTGATACATTCAATAATTTCTTCACGGAGGACTCATTTATTAATTCTTGTTTAGACATGTATTTTACATCTATTTGTTATGAAGAAAACATATTTGGGTTGAGATTTTGGTGCAATGTCCGTTCAATTAATTCTAATTCTATGAACAGCACTTGACACTCTAGGCATCATAATATATGAGTAGGTTTAGTAGAGTGCACTCATTGAAGTTTCCTCTGAACAAACCTGTTATTTTGTTGTTATCCTCAGCCATTGAGAGCCTGGCCGTGATCTCAGTCCAGTCGTGAGATGAACAGAGAAGTGCCTTCCGGAACTTTCACCAGCTGTCAATCAGAAACATACAGCGCAGAGTTAAAATGAGCTCTGATTTGTTCTTCCACTCTGTTCCAATGTCAGCAACACTAATGTGACCCTGGTCAATCATAGCTCAAATAAACCATATACTCCTTTTTGTCTGCTAATAGTCTAGCACTTTTCTAAGGTTTGAATAGGCACTTTGTTTAGGATTTGTTTAGACATTAGACTTTTGTTCCAATTACTACTTAGTAACTCAAGGTGCCGCCATTGCAAAACTCATTGAACGTATTTATATAAACATGACCAGTTGACTGTATTCAGTTATTTATGTGGCCAGTTGATTGTGTTAAAATGTATTCACCTGACCAGTTGAAAGTATTACAATTTATTCACATGACCAGTTGAATGTATTAAATGTTATTTACATGACCAGTTGAATGTATTAAATGTTATTTACATGACCAATTGAATGTATTGAAAGTTAATCACTTTACTGTTGAAAGTAGCCTTTTTCAAGTTGTCTGATAGATTGTATACCAAAAGTAAAAAGTGATGTCAGTTCCTTAATGGCTATTATGGAGCAATGGTGTTTGCTAACTGTCCGATACTCTTCTAACCTTTATGAAAACAATATAAACTACAAATGTAAATCAATTGTCTCCAAAGGACCCAAACATTAGAGTATAATATTTAATATCATATAAATATTAAGTAGTAATGAGTATGTTACGATACTTGTGTTTGTTTTTTGTTTTTTTTGGCCACACAACAGAATGTTGTACAGATAAATAAAAACAACTGTAAATATGCATTTAAATAACACATTTTGTGTATCATCTTATTTTACACTAACCCTGACTGTTGAATGAATCACAGGAAGATGTCTTGACCTCACATTGATTCACCTGCAGGGTGAGTCAATATTTCAATGTTCTTGTTCAGACACTTGAAATAAATATTTAAATAGTGGGCAATTGTTTCTGTAACAATTATACATTGATTTAACCAGAAGATGGTGCTACATACTTTGTTTTGGGCCTACATGTAATTCTATGTATTGCATGTAAGTTATTCCTATTCCTAGACAAATGTAATGTTTATGGTATGTAAACCCATTTTTTTCAATTTTATAAGCTCAAAGATAACATAAAATCATAAAATATAACAATGCTGTGGGACAATACACTCATGTCTCATATGCCAGGTATACATTAATTCCATAAAGCCAGCATGTCGCAAATGCCATTGCTGTGAAACTTATAGAGGAAATTAATTGAAAAAAGTATTATTGTTGGATGGTCGTAAGTATGTGTTGTTATTTCTGGAAACGGAGGGGGGCAGTGGCCGTTCAGCGTGACGTCACGATGTGTGTGTCAGTCGCTGGCGGGGTGCGTGATTTTGACCTGGATCTTCTCATCCACAACTAGCCTCCATGAAAAATGGCTTTGTTTACTGTTTGGAACAACAATGTATTGTGTTTCTTATTTTATTGAAAAGCAAATGAACCGGATGGGATCATTACAGCAACGGAGGCATGTTGATTCTCATCCTCCACTCCGCATTCGTTAGCTAGCTGAAACTAGCAAGCTACTAGACTACTACGGGGTGTCAACTAGACCCACTGCCACTGGACACCAGTAACTAGCTATCTACAGTAAGTTAGCCTAGGCGTAGGTAGCCAGATAACGTTTGCTTTCAATACAGCTATTAGACGCTACGTGTGTGTGCATTAATAAGGCGCCGCATCATCAAACCACTTTTTATTGGGCTGAAGAAGCATTTTAAGCCAGGTAAGCAGGTTGACTCTGTCCTGTGTCTGTCAGATCATGTTTTCTGCTGCAGTTTGCCAGTGTAGCCAATTAGCCAGCTACATATAAGATGTTTTTAAATTGTAATTGGGAATACAGTATTAAGCAAGGCATGCCTTTTGCTGTCACTGCCTGGAATATCTCTTTAGCTTAAGCCCTGGCTTTTGTTTTTCCATAGCAAAATAACTTTTTTGAGCTAGGGTTTAATTGCAAACTGTCTCAAGTCTGTCATTTTATTACACAATAGCAAGACATGCACTAGACTAGTTAATTGCCTTGCCAGACTTTTTGGAAGGGCAGCTTGTTTAATGACGTGTGGTACTACAAGCCAGCTCAGCTAACTAGGTGGCTAGCTAACCACTAACAATTGCCCGTCTGCTGTATGAACTAGTAAACACGTTTAGAAAGGAATGTAAACAAACTCTTAACCAACTGGAATTGTTCTTCTAGCAAACTGCTAGACCTTTAAACAAGCTAGCTATATGTCGATAGCTATCCTCAAACTGAGATAGCTAGTGCTAGCTACCTTTTAGCTACAAGTTGTGGTTGTTGTTGTTGGCATTGACAATACAGTACCTCTATCGACGATGGAAATGTTGAAAATAACTTTCTTGGCTAATGTTACTTCTAGTTGCATATCCATATTTTAGGAAGATGTGTTCTGTTAAGAGAGTAGCTAATGCTAACATATCTCAAAAATGTGCTTGGTGCCATCTATTTTCACAGATGTTTGCATGTGTGTGTTAGTTTCAGGTTTGCGATCGAGCATACTTGTCTAGTTAGTCTTTACCAAAATAAACTGTAAGTCAATTAAACAACGATTTTAACTTCAGTTGCACATACATTTGTCGATTTGATATCTCTTTGAATATTATTTATATCATACTGCAGTATTGTCATTTATTAATTTTTAATATATTTGTGTTATACTTATTTTATACTAAGAATGAGGCAAGAACATGTACAATAAACACAAAAAGCCCAATTATATTTTGAATGTAAATCAAAGCCACATGGGTAGGCTAACTAACATTAAACGTCTATGAGTCCATCCCTCTTATCTATCTTTTCCCACTGTGGTGAAATGCTGAATGCCTTGTGTAATGTTTGCTATAGGCTGGCTGGTCTGTGCATAAATGTTTAGTTAACGTTATTGTTTGACCAAAGAGCCGGCTGAGATCAGTGGCAGGACTGATGGTTACTTTGGTAACATGGGGATGGGGCTATGGAAGCAACAGTGTTGGGTTTACTTGTGGAACAACGGAACTGCTGTTTACAAAGTGTGGAGAGGTCTCTCTCATACACACACACACACACTTGGGCGTAAGATGAGACATTAAGACTTCTCGTTTTGATACACCAGGCTGTTTTCAAGAGAACATCAAATCATTTACACAAATGTCTCAGCAATGGCAGTTCCTTCAGTCTTATATTAGGGTATTTGTGCAAAAAGTTAACTTGTTGAGGAATGTTTTTTGTCTTTTCTCAAATTTTGTTTTTAAGGTCATCCTTTGAATTCAGCTGTGAGGTGTGGTTTCAAATGAAGATATTAAATCACGCTAAATCTGTTGGTGTTTCTTAGGCGGGGGGGGTCAGTGCTGGAACAGGCTAGAGATAGGGAGAAATAGAAGAGACCCTGTGTGTGTGTCTCCCTATGCTCCGAGTCAGATAAGATCACTGTTGTTGTTCAGGTAGAGAGTTCATGGCAGGACAGAGTCTGGGAAAGGTGAGGCCACATAGTCAAACCCTTGCTTTAATGATAGCATTATAGTTGCATAGGTCTGTGTGCCATAGTTTATGTCACTGTTAAGCAATATTCCACAATCTTTGAAAGAGTTTATCGTCTTGTGTAAACTGAAATGATTGCAAATGTCTGGCGGTAATTTTAACTTGCATGTGGTCGTTCATAAAGTACCTGTCGTTTCTAGGCCCTACACTTTGTGTTGTGTATAACTTCAGTCATCTGCGTGTGTGTGTGTGTGTGTGTGTGAGCTTCAGGGAGATGACAGGACACGGCACAAGGCAGGGCGTTGTATCGTTAGCAACCGTCTGAACAAAAGCTCAGTTGTTGCTAGATCATGTGACACTGTGTGTGTGTGTTCCACCCTCATCATGTGATCTGGGGGCAGGGCTCGTTCTAAGTGCTGAGTCGCCCTCAGAAGCTCTTTCTACCGCATGGAGCAACCAGAGGAGCCAGAGAAAAAGAGAGATGGAGGGATGGATGGATGCAAAGACAGCAGATGAGAGATTGGAAGAGGAGATGTGGCCGGTGGGAGAAATGTGGAAGAATATCCATTTTGGCTCAACCACATTTCTCCCATCCTCCCTCCCCCCTCCCCTCTATTTGAGCATGAATATCATATAATCCTCTCGTACAGCAGGACACACTTTTTCCTATTGTCTGGAATGGTGGAGTTTTGTATCAGAGTGGTCAGGATGACCCAGCAAGAATTCAACCAGTCATAAGACTGGGTGACACCTAGCACGCGGAATTACTTTTCAATATCGCAGCCCTTACTGCTGTAATAGAATCATGGTCTGTGTTTTCCTTCAAGGTAAGTTACCCAACTTGCTGCATGTGGTTAGTTTGTTTCGGTCCTACTGACCTCCCTGCATTCTATGTTTATGGACAGTTTTACAAGTCAATGCTACACTGCTAACTGGCGTCATCAATGATTCATAACGTCAAGGTTTTATTAGCATAGATTAAGGATTTTTTCTTCCCCCTGCTATTAGCAAGCCAAGATGATGTGGCAAACGTTGTCAGTGTCACAAGTCTTGCTCTTTGGGGTTATAACAATTGAATTCCCTGGTTCTAAAGCCTTCAAAGGGATTGTATGAGCAGCGTCATGGAGCTGTCGTCTTGGCCCCCGGCCTGTAGGTCTGGTAGGACCCGTTTGGTGGTGGAAAGTCTAGTTTGGCAGACTTGCTCGTCAAGCCCTTTGGGCTTGGTTCAGAGCGTGAAGGAGGGGGTGGGCCGTCTCTAAAGTGGGATAGTGTCTCAGACCTCGTTTTGTCCAAGGAATGACTCAGTATTTAAAGGAGTGTATCTGTATTGGAAAGAAAAAGAGATTGTTTAAAGATTAACTAACTTTCAAGACTAACAACTTATCTATTTCTATTTTGGGGTGCAGGGTAGTTTTTGTAAGGACTACAAAAACATGTATACAGAGAAACAGACAAGCAGCCATAGAGTTTGGTAGAGGAAGAGAGCGGAAAGACAGCCAGGCACAGTGTGGGAAAGAGAGAGATCAACAGAGAGCTGGCATCCGCTTTTCCGACAGCATCATTTTAATGAAGGTCCCGTCTGGTTATCATCTCAGTGCCAATGGAATTGAAACCTGCAGACAATGCAATTCTCAAGGCCTTGCGACTGCAAGTATACACTCTTTTTTTCTCATGCACACACACACACACACACACACACACATGGAACCAGAGCAACAGTGTGCATGGTTGTTCCAGACTGAGCCAGTTCCCAGATCTGTCACAGCTGTGTGCTGATGAATAATTGATGAATGAAGGAGGTTCCATTAGAACAGATCCCGAGTCAGTCTCAGGGAACGTCACACCAGCCTGGCCTATCTATTATAGATGGCAGAGTTTGGTGACTGTGACAGAGGAGAGGCGGCTCAACAGCTGTGAGTGGAGGACAAATGGTACTCTCCTTCTCTTTTCCTGGGAGTGCTGTTGGGATCCAGACAAGATGAAAGAGCTGACAACGGTTCCGTTTCAGTGAGTTTCCTGCCGTGCTTTTCACAAAAGTGTTTGTGTGAGCGATTTGTACTCTCCCCTGTCTGCCTGATCGTCCCTTGTCGGAGCACTACGGAGCAGGAAATGAAGGCCCTCGCTGTAGCTAATGGCAATGGTTGCCATGGTGCCCCGCCCAGCCCCCACTCTGAGCCATCCTCTCTACACCAAGAGGGAGGTAACTGAGCTAACTTCCTGTTTTAGTTTTGATTCCTGACTCAGTGGACAGGCACTTCCTGTGTTGGGTAGCCAAGAGAGAGGAGATGGGAAGGGGGAGGTAGGAGGCCTCACAGAAGCCTGGGACTGCATTCTGATTGGGTCCTCAGATGAGAGCATAAGGATTCCAAGGTTGTTGATCGTCCAAGTTGTGGCTACAAAACCGAATTAGTCTCTAAATCTTTCACTTTGGGTATTTATCAAAGGAACTCATATCCCTCCGTTTGTTTCAGAGATCCGGTGGTGGCGGGGCGTATTTCCGGGCGCAGACACACAGAAGGTCCAGTGCGAGGGGCAGGCGTTGAGCCAGGGCTGGACGGGCATGCGTCATGACCTCAGTGGTGCTCGTCGACAGCGGAGGGGCGGTGGTGGAGTATGTCACCGCAGTGGAAGACCCTCAACAGGTGAGGCTACATGTGCACACACACCTTGTCTCTGAAGTGTATTACATTTTTCAATGAGATAGATTGTTAGATATATATAGGGGGTACTCATGCTCACTCACGATAGGTTTTGTATTACGATTTGAAATAAACAAAAGGAACATGATTGGTGGTGTTTCTCTATGCTGCATCTTTTTTGTCTTTTGGACATCTTTTTCCATCTCTGTCCAATGGCTGTTTCATATTGTAACACACTCTTTCTCCTCCATCCATCCCTTCTTTTCAAGGAGGAGGGCCAGTGTGAAGTTGAGGTGGAGATGGAGGGCGAGGCAGAGGGCGAGGTAGAGGGGGAGGCCTACGAGGAGGAGGTGGAAGCAGGGGCTGGAGAGGAGGAGGAAGGGGACTACCAGGCAGTCATTGTAGAGGAGGTTCCAGGCGCGGGGCTGGGGCAGGAGTTGGAGCAGTGCTTCTCAGCCCAGGTACTGGTGTACGATGACGGGACTTACCTGATGCATGACGTGGGGGACGAGCAAGAGGTGGAGACTGAGACGCTGGAAACAGGTGAGAGGAAGCTGGATGTGTGCACGCTCGCTCATGCACACACACTACTGGTGTGAGACACACCCAGTCCAAATCCAATTTTTATGACAAAGTGTTGGCACTTTATTTTTGTTATTTACAGCAATAGGATATACCTGATGGGTTGAAGATGTGCAGAACTCGAGGTCACTCACGTATGACCACAATAACTTTTACCTCATAGTCAGCCACATTGTAGACACTGCCATCTTGTGGTTTTCCCTGGTAGTAAAACAAAATAAACGTTAGAGTCGGAATCATGCTCGATATTATACTCTTCTACGTATTGCGTAAGTGGCAGTGTGGACATCCACACGCAACATAATTAAAAGCACAATAACCAGTTTTACACAAGTAATATTTGTATAAGACTGAAACTTCTAGACATATCGACATCAAGTCAACTCCTTGTTTGCTTGTCTACCAGTATTGAGTTACCTGAACAAATCTTGTAGTAAGAAATAAGCAGAAGTATATTAACATCAAAGCGTAAAATAATTTAGAAATTTTATTTAAGTTTCAAATTATGTAGGTATAGCACTCCTATCCGAAACTAGATATAACAGTGTACGAAAAGCTTGAAGGAAAACAAACTATGAAAGCTTAATGTTATTTTAAGAGCCTTATTTTACGAATCAAGAAGCCGACATAAAGTTTTTCTTTTTCAAAATCCACCTTGTCTATTATTGAACGTAGTGTAAATTATGGTAAATTATAATGTTGGAATCGTCATGTGTGAAGGTAGTTGCTTTCTTCCTGTTGACGTCTAGTCTACGCAAGAGGCGGAGGATTTCCTGTGTTAGCCGCGGAAGGATATCTCTCCACCGCAGTGTGGCTGTTATGCGTTTAGCTGAATTTGAGGAGATTTCCTGTGACGGCGGAGTGATCTGAGATAGTGGCTGCCAATGCATTTCAGTTAAGTCAATGTGAATCTGCAGCAAGGGAAGAACATGGCGACTTCACTGCATGAGGGGGGGCCCGCAAACCAACTCGATCTGCTCATCAGAGCAGGTAACGTAACGAAATTACTCTCAAACTCATCAAGTTTGCGATTACTAACGTGTCTTGCCTATGTTTATGGCGAACCCTGCGCTCTTATCCGTTAAGTAGTTGTGTGAAGTAATGGAGGGCAGATCAGGAAGTAATCACCTTGGCTAGCAACATGCATGGCGTTCTCCCGAATTTCTTCATCACGTCTTAAATTGCTAAAAAGTATTGTTCATTCTGTCTTTCTGCAAGCTTGGACTGTAATCTGCACACAATGTCTGTTGCACACCGGCATGCAATATAACGCCTTCGATATTTGTCGGAATAACGGTTCACAGCTAGCTGCTGAGAAACCAGGAAGTGTGGAAGATGTTGTCTTTCCTACGTCTTTGCCACGCTGTCTGAGTCGGAAGGGCATGTAGATTTATTTATTTTTATCCACACATCTGTAATATTTCTCATCAAAATGTAAATGGCCACTGAATAAAAATTCAGTGCCCAGGTATTTGATTTAACTGTTTTCACTTTTGTGATCTTGTATCCGCTGCAATTGGAAATCTTTTTTTTTTTTCATATTGAATAACGTTCAACAAACAGTTTTCCTAAGCTACATAGCGTTCAAACCATAGCATGAGGTTACGTGTTTGGGGAAATTGTCATTATGTTAATTCTGTCATTTTATGCTCTTGTTTTATTCTATTCCATCTCAAAATTTCATTGCCAAAAATGGTCCCGTTGTCCAAACGAGGGATTGTCGTGGCCCGTGCAGTTTGTGGCTTCAGCAGGGGTCCCGGTCATAGCTTTTGGATTTACCATCTAGCGTTCAAGTTTATACATATTGTTTGCATGTAGTAAGTGATTGAAAGGTTATTTCTGTGGGATTTTAAAAACATTTTTTTTAAGTATTTTGTTTTAGCTGATGGCGGAAGCATTGTTATACATCAAGGCGGTCGTCGCTATGATTGACAGCACCATTAGTCCAACGGCTTTAGCGAGTCATTTGAAGTACTTCCTTCGTCCAATAAGCTGTTTAAGAGGGGTGGGTCTAAAGCGAAGACGTAGCCAATGGTGCACGGGGCGGGTATTGAGTGACAGGTGGATTTGAGTGCGTCTTCGAAGAGAACTGGAGGGAAAGGCTGAGAAGAGTGTAAACACGGAAGTCATAGGGGACAGCACTACTTTTTGTCCAATCTTGCTATTCTCGGCTCTTTAAACTAGTACCAGCTTTCACATTTTTTATACAAAGCATGATGAATTATGACAATGTCTACGGATATGCACACGTATCAGTTTACTTTTTATTTTTTACTACATTGTTTATTTGTCTGTGGTGTTCAGACTAGCTCATTTTATGCATATTTATGCATGTAGTACATAACCAAACAAACATCACTCAAAGTACCATAACCCATCAGTACCATAATCGATGGTGGAAAAATCTCTGCAGATCTGCCTGGTTTCAAGGGCAGTCCAGCCTATGGGATAGCTGCTCTGTGTTCTCCTATGTTGTTTGTGTGTGTGTGTGTAGGGCTGAATGATGAGACGGCCTAAAGATAGCTCCTCTGTTCCCCTCAGATATCCAAACAAGGACAGGGTAGAAAGTAAAGTGATATTGCCCCCACTCCTTCTCCCATTTCCCCCTGTGATTGACAACAGCAACAGGTGCTCTGGGTTCCAGTCTTCAGTCTGCAGGATGAGCTGTCTCTGGCCCACTTTCTCATCTTTCTCACCTCCTTTCCTAGTCTACATAGTAGTCTGGAAGGATCCCCCCCCCCCCCTCCCCTCCCCCCGGCTGGTAACATGATGCCCGTCTGCTGTCTCAGCGTCAGTCTGGCTGTGCAGATCACAGTAGCTGACAGGACTGTGCAAAATTGAGCTGATCCTAAATCAGTCTAGAGGTACAATTGTATAATAGGTCACAAGGGGGCACCATTGAGAAGTTTCTGTGATGTAGATTGAAAATGTTTTTGTTACGAGAAATCTCAAGCAATTTTGAGTGTTCTGTGTTCGTAATGTGTCCGTCACTGTTGCAGGGTTTTATTGTTGTGTACCATATTGCTAATATGGTTTTAGTTACCTGTATGAGTGTGTGCCCCCCCTTCCAGTGCATGGGTTCTAACGCGTGTTTGTGTGTATTTCAGTGGAAGCGTCTGTCCATGGCAGCAGGATCCACTGCTCAGACAAGACTATCGAGGCAGCAGAGGCCCTGCTGCATATGGACTCACCTTCCAGCCTGCGGGGGGACCGCAGTCCAGGTAGGACCCACACACACACACACACGCACACAACACACACACACAGGAACACCGCCCATGCAGCCGTTTTAATAGCTTTTAAAGGATTTGCAACATTGAAATCCTGCCTACCAACCCCCGCTCACCTCTGTCCGTCCCCAGATGTGTTTGTGCCGGCATGCGTGGCCACACCGGACTTCTTGCACGCCGCCATGCGGCCCGACGCCATGACTGAGACCGTGGTGGAGGTGTCGACGGAGGACTGCGAGGATGACTGCCCCATGGAGGTCACCCTCATCGAGGAGCCCGACCTGGAGCCTGAGCCTGACCACGAGCCCGTCAAGAGGAAGAAAGGTCAGCCCACGCAACAGACCATAATGTATCTCGCACTCTAACCAACCAATGAATACTCCCATTTCCTGTGGTTGTCAGGGAGGCAGGACCTCATCCTATAAGAGACAACATTTCTGTATGGAAGACTTGAAACCATATCCTAAGTTGGTCCAATGCCCTCATGGCCCTTATGTGTCGTACTCAACATAATTGTATCAGTTTGTTTACTTTCTGCCAACACAGCAAGGAGGGGTTGGACGTTGATCCGATTCCGGTTGAATAACTTTATTGGTCATCTGTCCCTGCAGCCGGGCGGAAACCCAAGACTCACCACGCAGCCATACCCAACGGATCACCTGACCTCGGCATTAAGAAGAAACCCAGAGAGGGGAAAGGTGGAACACACAATCACACACACACACTTGCTATCTTTTGTATCCGTTGGCATCCCAACAGAAATGTATTTTAACAGCCATCTCTTGGTCATGATGACTGATTTTGTATCAAGCAACAGCATCAGCCATGAAAATGAGCATAGAAGGTGAACCTGTGTGTTTGTGTCCCAGCGGGCAGCACCACCTACCTGTGGGAGTTCCTGCTGGACCTGCTCCAGGACAAGAACACCTGTCCCAGGTACATCAAGTGGACCCAGAGGGAGAAGGGCATCTTCAAGCTGGTGGACTCCAAGGCTGTGTCCAAGCTGTGGGGGAAGCACAAGAACAAGCCCGACATGAACTACGAGACCATGGGCCGGGCGCTCAGGTGAGGGGTGTGCGCTTGTGTGGCTTTTCGACGCCCGTTCTGAAAACTAACTTTGAACATGGGACTTGTGTGACTCATCAGTCTCCACCTCCACCCCACCCTCCTCCCCCTTCTCCCTTCCAGATACTACTACCAGAGAGGCATCCTAGCCAAGGTCGAAGGTCAACGTCTGGTGTACCAGTTCAAGGAGATGCCCAAGAATATTGTCATCATCGACGATGACAAGGCGGACTCCGATGATCTCATTGGCCAGGAGTGTGCCTCTTACGAGAGGGTCCCGCCCCCGTCCGAAACGCTGCTCAGCGCCGTCGAGCTTTCCAAGACGCCCAACATCCTGCGGGGCGGGGCCAGGGCTGTGGTGCACTCCCCCGTCGTCAAGGGTAGCAAGGCGTCGCTGGTGGGGGGAGGGGCCTTGGCGGCCGGAGTCCAGCGGATAATGACGGTCTCTGCGGCGACAGACGGGAGCCAGACGCAACATTCTCACACAGCCATCATCCCCACTGCAGCCGGACCCAGGTACCAGCCTCCCACACTGATGCCCCTCACATGTCCTTTACAAAGATATCATGTCACCTTATTTTGGTTGTTTCCTATAAATGCTCTATAGTGATAAAGAAAACTATTAACATTTGATCTTTGTCTCTACTAATATCCAAGTATAGTTGTTTATGATTGGTTGATCTGGAGATTGGTTGAGTTTTTAGAGAGAAAGTTATGATGCAAAAAATAAATTATGTATCTTTAAACAAAAACAATAGATGTGTGTGCCAGTTAGTAGGCTCACTGTTGAGTTGTAAACAGTTCGTACCCCTCGTCACTGACCCCTCGTTACTGACCCCTGACCCTCCCTTGTTTTTAGGACGGTTCGGGTCGCCATGCAGGTGCCGGTGGTCATGACGACGTCGATGGGCCAGAAGATCTCCACAGTTGCTGTGCAGCAGGCTCAAGGGACTACGGTGGCGTCGGGCCACACCCTCCTCACCAACGCCTCGCCAACGGGCACCGCCAACACCCAGCAGAAGGTAAACGACACTGAGCCACCACAGTGTGGTGCCATTCCGTCAGATTGCTAAACAGGAAGTGACGTGTTTGACCCTCCCTCCCCCCCCTCCAGGTCATGATCCAGACCATCCCCACCATGGTCCCTGCCACGGCGGAGAATGGAGACAAGATCACCGTCCAGCTAGCCAAGATCATTACCATCCCTGCCCACCAGCTGGCTCAGTGCCAGCTCCAGACCAAGTCTGGCTTCGGGGCCTCCTCCCAGGGCATCAGCCTCCTGGGGGGGCCCCTCACTGTCCGTGCCCTGACCCCTGTCTCCATGGCGCCCGGTACCCAGGTGATGAGGCTGGCGGTGCCCGCCCAGCAGACGCATCCACATCATCATCAGCAGCTTCACCATCAGCTGGTGGTGTCGCAGGCAGGCGGGACTCCGGTGGTTACCATGACCACGGCCAATCCCACGGTGGCGGTGGTGGCGCCCCGCATTGTCAGCAGCATCATCAAGAGCAGGGAGGCGGTGGCAGGAGGGGGAGGGAGGACTGGGGCGGAGCAGGCAGCGGTCCAGGTGATACCTGTCCTATCCGGGCCCAACCAGACAGGGGCGGACAGAGTGAACCAGGACGCCACCGAGGTCACGCCACTCGTCACCCAATCAGAAGTTGCAGGCGGGGAGGTGGGCACTGTCGTTGTCAAATCTGAAGAGCCGGAATGCTGAGAAAAACAGAGACTTGAGGGGGATTGGTGGACGTACATACACACACACACACACACACACACACACACACCTGTCAAAGCCCACCCAACCACCCCTATTTGCCTCTAGGGGAGGGTGGGGGCACAGTACAAGTTGGCCCCACATTTTTGTTTGTTCTTTTTATTATTGAAAATACGTTGAGACACTTTGAAAACTAAAGTTCCCATCATGCCTTCCTTCTTTCGGGCTTGTCCACCTCTGTTCTTCTCAGATCTCCGGTTCCCAAAGTGGAACCCATAGACATAGAAATCTGGCAAATGACATTTGAAAAGACTTGTCTAGACAAAGGGACCAACTGGGATCACTACATTTTAACGGTCTTTCCTTGGAACGATAAATCGGAAGGGATACCGCAACACTACAACAGGCAAATAATTCAAATTAACCAGAATGTGAACTGGGAAGGGAGGAAGAAGTTTGTTACACTTTGTATAGAAACGTTCTTAATTTTTTTTGCCTGTGTGTTTCTCTTGCATTGACAAAGTAAAACCAGCAATTTGTTTGACTATCACTGTGCAGAACTTGTGTGACAGTGCCAGGTGCTATGTCGGTCTCCCCTACACTCAGTGTCACACCACTGCCACATACCAATGCGCTCGCACTCACACACACTCACCAGGGTCTTTTGGATCGCTTTTAGGCGCCTGGAAGGCAAGTAAAGAAAAAGGGACTTGATGTGTATATATCTACTATACAGTTTACGAATTTTAAAACAAGAGCAGCCTTAGTTTTGATGACTTCTTGTTTGTTTATAAGCTAATCTAGCTTTTTTTTTCTTTTCTTTGCATAATTCTTCTGACGAACAATACCTTGTACCAAGCACAGTATTACTGAGGAGTACAGAATCACTTATTTTGTTAAAGTTTTCTCAGTGTAGGTCAGGCTCTTAAGAGTTCCTTTTGATTGGTCTGGCCCATGGATTTACTGATGTGGCAGAATTCCTGGAGTTTCTCCTAGTGGGATGTTAACTCTTCCTCACCTCCCTTATCTGTAATAACTGACCTGGGTACCCTGCACTGCCCTTTTAGACGCTTCACTTCTAGCTTTTTGAAATTGACAGGTTGTTCGGCAGCATGAGTTTATACCCCCCCCCCCCCCCCCCCGGACATGTCCACTGCATTTTGCCTTTCCTAGTTAACCGATTTCGAGGGAGAAAGAGATGTTTGCGTTCAGACTGAACTAGTTTGTATATTCAACATTTGAAGTATATTCTATTTTGTTGTACTCTTGTTTCAAAGTGTATTCAAGTAGATTTTACTGAAATATAAAAACAAAAAACATTTGAAACCATGTGCTTGCAATTTTTTTTTGCCTTTCCGTCTTTGCTGTAGAAAATCAAACATTCTACTTTCAAATGACAGTTGACAATTGGTAAATAGACAATAGACTCAACGACCTCACACTGATGAAGTGTCTTCACATAAATGGAACCCCTTTCACCACTAGATGGTAGGGGTGGGAATCTTTTGGTACCTCACGATTCGATTTGAATCGATTCTTGGGGTCACGATTTGATTAAAAATCAATTCACGATTGTATTCAGTATAGTACATGCTGTATCGGACAGTTAGAGTGACAGGAAAAGAATGGAGGAAGACATACAGAAAAGGGTGAAGGCTGGATTTGAACTCCTGAACTGTTGCGGTGCTGCCCCAGCTTTCAGAGCATGCACACTAACCCAGTGAGCTAACGGGACCCCTCTTTCTTGTGGTTTTCTGACACTCCAACTCTGCAGGTAGTTACAACTAGATAATTCAATGTCAAATTTAAATGTTGAGTAGTGATTGATATGATCCCTGATAGCTCAGTGGTTAAGGATGTGGGCTACTGTGTGAGGGGTCTTGGTTTCAAATCTGTCTGAAGGATCTTCTTACAGCTCAATTTTTGCCCTTCGACTTATAAATAAAACTCAACTTTTAACTGATAAAAAGTACATTTATTTTTAGACTCTTGGTTGAGCCTTTCCTGGTGGGACAGTTGGGTACCTACAAAGACAGTTGAGAGGGGTTCTGGAGAGTCGGGGAGTGTGCTGCCGTTACAGGGATCTGGGCACACAGATGTTTAGCACTACGCTCTGTGCTGGATTTGAACCCAGGTTGTTGTGATTTAGACCCTTGTTCTCAACCTACTACCCCACGGGGTCTTGGGGTAGGGCCCTGACCCCTGGGGTCAACTTGGGAGAAAAGGAGTGTGAGGAATGTTTTTGGGGGATTAATTTCGTATAATTTTATTTTTTGGGTATTTTACAACAAGGTACAGGGTAGTCACATTGCACCATAAAACAGAATCACTGATAAAAAAACATTTCTTAAATGGACAATTTAATCCTTAGAAGTAGTGTGAACCAACGGCTTTGAACATAAAGCAACTGAATCTGTAGCACCACGTTCCAAACTTGGGTCAGACTAATCAATATCTGTGGAATTAACTTCCCAAATACTTTCATAACCCCAGTTTATCAAATGTACTACTGTGGCTTAAAAAGTCATTTTGTGTTGATTTTGTGTCCAATTTCTGAAGTAACTGAACTTATCTCCCTTAACGCAATAACTCTGAGCAGGTATTAATCAAGAAAATGCTAAACATAGTTGCATACACACCTACAGTAAGCTCAGGGTTAGACTGACCGACTAGACTGAGAAGAGAAAGGCTTACACACATACTTTAGTACAAACCAGTTTTGTACAGACCAAAGTGCTTCAGACTGTTATTTTCTAAATGGTATTCCCACACAAAACTCTCAAGTCTCAGCAAGCAGTGTGTGTCCTGATGTGGGGTAACACCAAGATAACCCAGGTCAGGAGCATGTGCAGGTTATCCACCCACCCAAACAACTTTACGACTGAGCCAGTCAGGTGCTGCTCCTCTACAGACCATCCCTTCTTTGACTCTCTCCAACTCTCCCTCCATTTTTTTTCTAACTAGGGGAGCTCACACTCCAGTAGTAGAGAAGACTTGAGCAGTTATGGCACTACATTTCCATCTTGTTTTTTCTCCCCACTCTATTTCCTCCCTCACTCTCCCCGGTCAGTGAAACTAAAGTCACACACCAGTGAGAGGTGGTCCGAGGGGTAGTTGTAGGACGGGAGTCTGTTGGGGCCTATCTGCTCCTCTGTGGGCATGTCCAGCACGCCATCCACCCTGAGCTGGTCCTGGGAGTACCACACGTAGTCCAGCGTGCTGCAGCACTCTCCCGTGGGCCGTATCTTCCAGGTCGTGTAGGCTGGTTCTGAAACGCCATCGCCGCTCAGCCTCTTGTAGGCCGAGTCGAGGCCGAGAGGCGAAGTGGCGAAGCGCCGGTACACCTCCTCCGAGGGGATGGCGTTGAAGTCCCCGCAGACCAGCAGGGGGGTGCCCGAGGCCCCGCCAGAGGGGCCCTCGCCGCCCACGCCTTGGGCTTGAGTGATGTTCTGGAGGTGCCGGAGCAGGTCGGAGCCCTGGGCGCTACGGAGATACTCCCAGCCGCTGCGGGCCTTGAGGTGCGTCACGGCGACGCACAGGCGTCGGTCTGTCGACCGGCAACGGAGTGTAGTTACCACGGCCACCTGCGGAAAGATATGCTGACTTAAGAGGACAGCTGTGGAATTTGTAATTGTTATACCCCGTCTCCTCTTTAGGGCCAAATTCTAAATGCCAACTAATATTACTGTAATGCAAGGGAAGTGATTGGTCACATTGGCAAAGCCCTCATACCTGATTGGTCGGTATCAGCATAGCCGATAGACGGACGTTGACGCTCTCCAGGAGCTCGAAGTACGATTGGTCGAAGAAGAGGGCGCAGCCGTCTGGCCCATTGTTTCCCTCAACGTCGAGACAAGGTGACCAGGGCTTGGGGCAGAAATGACCTTGGTAACCCAAGCTGCCCAGGATTGGCTGGAAGGTGTCGTAGTAGTGATCAACTTCCTGAAGACACAGGATGTGAGGTCGGTAGGTCAGGATTTCTTCCAGGATGAGGTATTTTCTGATTGCCCAGTTGAGGGCATCCAAGGGGCAGTGGACAAAACTGTCCACTCCTTCACCCAGCGCTGACAAAACAAAACCAGAGACAGAGCGAGAGAGAGAGCGAGAGAGGTGGAAAAGAGGAGTAGGGTAGCAGGGAGTGAGTGTGAAGGAGACAGAAAGAGACAAAGTTATCCTGAACAATGTTCACTTATTTCATTTCCACCCACAATACCGATGGATCTTACAGTTGCCTTTGCTGGCCAAATCACAATGTCTCATTTATCTCCTGTTGATGTACCTTGAGCCAGTATGTTCCACTGCATCACCCTGATCGACCCATTTGGGGAGAGGTGGCCGTCTGCATCACGGGCACTGCTGAAGGAACGCAGCGGGCGGGGGGGTCGGTCCCTCAGGGCCTCCTCGCACTCCCTCAGGAGATCCAGGGGGTCTGCAGGCTCCGGGGGGTTCAGGCAGCCGCTGTGGGGGTCCTGGTCGGCAGGGCTGGGATGGTCAGAGGGAGCCAGGTCGAGGGGCTGGGCCAGGGCGCTGTACAGCCGAGCGGCGCCTCCTCCCATTGGACAAACTGGGGAGGAAGGAAGGAAGTTAATTATAATATATAATTAACACAACCCATCCTTTCACTGGGGGGGGGGGGGGGGGGTATCTTTGTGGCAACACCAGTATGTGACACTTATCCCCCTTACAATCGCCAGTCTGATCCCCACCTATCATCAACGCTCTAGGATAATCCAATTAGCCAATGAAGTGTACGTGAAAAGGTCAATTTGGGGTTGTTGCTGGGAGAGAGGGCCAAAGTCGCCAACTGGCGATGGCATTTGACTAGTTTAGTTTGATCAGCAGTCAACAAACAGTGTTCAGACATTTACATTTGATAATGGAAAGTAGGGTAAAACAACTCTGGGAAATGATGTTTTAATATGGTTACATATGAACATAGTGGAAACACAACTGGGCCGAAGACGAGTTGTGACTACACTGACGAGCAGAAACACCATTCTTGGTGTTGAAGCACATTCTCTTCTGTTTTGGCTGCTGAATGAATGCATTTGTCTGTGTATTGTCCTTCCTTGTGTGCATGCTCCAGTTTTGCTCCAGTTTCAACCAGTCTATGTGTGTGTACAATATGTTGTAAATCTCCTTTCGCAGTCTCTTTTCAGTCCCTGCTGTATGTGACCTTGAAGTTCATCTGTCCAACCTTAGAAGCAGTTGAAAGACAGTTGCTTAGCCGACTTCTCCCATATGTCTGGTTAGTGCTTACTACCAGATTAGCCATTATACTGCATGTCCATGGACATTACCACCTTAACTCTAAGTGACCACACCATGAATTACTGTGATTAAGTTCCTCAAGCAAAAGCTGGAGTATGAATCATTGTATTGGTTTTGGTTAGCCAACATTTTTGCGGACCAAAAGGCGGTGGTTTTGACTTGACTGAGTCATGATTACTAATATCATTTCAACATTTTAAGAAGCCCACTCACACGCATACACACACCATGTGTTCCTCTGGGGCATGACACATACACACAGGGAACATTTTGTGTCCTGAGTGGGTCCTAATGGTTATATTTAACTGCTGTATCCTTAGTTATAAAAGCCAAAAGCTGAACCGGTGTTAAAAACAAACCGACGCCCCAGCAACCAACCGACTTTCTCTCACTGTTAAGGAAATCTACACCAAATATCCAAACATACAATGTAATCACTTAACAGACACTTCAACCCAAAGCAATTTACAGGAGGATTTAAACCTTTAACTTTCTGATCTGCAATCAAATGTTTTACCACTGAGCTATACCTGGAACATTCACCCTGACCCCAACACACCCACATAGAGAGCAGACACCAGCAACATCATAAACAACACTCCTTCCATCCACTTCTACAGCCCTAACCCTACACCCATACTAAAGTACAAATACACAAACAGAAATGCAGTTGGTCTTACCCATGATTTCCATCATTGTCCTTTCAAGGCCATTATCACCCTTGAGTTAGGCTGATATAAGTGTGTCTGGTTGTTAGAGAGTGGCTTGTATTTTTTGTGTTGCAAAATGTGAACAACGGGTTGGCTAACGTCAGATAGTGTGAGATATTGCTGCTGCCCTGCCAGTTGTGTTCTGGAGAGGGCAAAGCGTTACCTGGATATAAACCAAAGAAATGGGCGGAGAAAGACAGATACAGAGATTAAGGAGTTACGTCAGTTGACCATCTGGGAACAAACTTACAGGTCATGTGAAGAAAAAAATGTGCTATGGATGTGCCATTGTCTGTAACAGGATGCACAGCGCAACACCTAACCACAAGCAAGCGAAATCTTAGGTGTGAACCATTGATTCAAGATGTCAAGATTTGTAGCTGTAAATGACACAACTGCTGGTCGAGTTTGAGAAATGCAATCCCGACTGTGACGTGCGTCTGCCAACGTCAATAAAATGAAAAAAAAAAAAAACATTGAACAATTTACATAATGTACTTGAAAAAACAATCGCTATGGGAAAGAACATGCAAGCGAATCAATCTGTTGTCAATTTATGTCCGTCTGGCCCCCCGTCCCCCTTATAAGAGTTTGCATAAATGGAAGTGTGCGTGTGCGTGTGTGAACATGTTCTCTCACTGGGTTTCAAGTGATCTTTGTGCTCCCTCTGACCTTCACTACAAACTAGCATAACAACGTTTCGAAACCAACTTTCCACTGGCTTTAGCAGTAGCGGATAGCCTGGTCTATAGCTACATTAGTTTGATGCTAACTTTTAGCGGCCTAGCATAGCTTGCTAACACTTTTGTATTTATGCTTTTTGACAGACTGCTTATCTGCCATAATTTTCTGGGCTTCCCTGGTCATATGAATTACTAATGTATCCATCTCATGACAATAAACAGTAGTTTACTACAGAGATTAAGTGTGCATAGATTATATGTGTGCTAGCATTTTATGGCTAGCTAGTTTTTTGTATTTTTTCAGGCAGCCAAATGTCACTTAGGAAACACAACCACTTACCTGCAACCGCACTACACATTTACTGGTAGTGTAGTAGCTAAGCTACGTACAATGTCGATCAACGTGATTGATCCGCTTCATCCAAACTATTGTAAACACCATCTCTGCAGCCTAACCTATCAGCATACAAAAAACTGTTAACTTAACATTGTTGAATATTAAACAGGCAGGTGGAATATAAATCCTTAGCGACCATGAAAAATATGTTTTTAGTTTTGGAGACACATGGCAAAACATGCTAATGCCACGTTTCAATAGACAGAGAGAGCAGAGAGAGAGAACGTCAGAAGATATTGAGAGAGAGAAGGCACGGAGAGGGAGAAAGAGAAATGGTGTGAGAAAGAGGCGACAAAGTCAACCAACCAACCAACCAACCACATTGAACTAGCCAGAGTTTACAAGCCGCTGTATCGGACATAGTAAAAGCGTACTTAGAGCTGCAGCGCACCTTTAAACAATCCTTACCAATGTGACGCTATGCTCCAACGTGCTGTCCCAACTGCATTGTTAGGCTTGTCCTCTGTGTGTGTGTTTGTGAGAGAGAGAGAGAGAGAGAGAGAGAGAGAGAGAGAGAGAGAGAGAGAGAGAGAGAGAGAGAGAGAGAGAGAGAGAGAGAGAGAGAGAGAGAGACTGGAGTCTGGGAGAATAGTAGTAGCTGTGTTGTGTTTCGGCAGCTGCAGAACAAGGTCACAGGCAGCGCCAGTGTTAAAACAGGACCAACGCTGACATCTAGTGGCTGATCGAAAATGCAATCCCGTTTAGTAGAACCAAGTGTACAGTACAACTTGATCCTGCAACACACGCGACAAACACAACTACATGGAAATGATATTGCCAATCACTAGGGTATCAAAATTAGTTAATCTTATATCAAGTACTGATACCAGAAAAAATCTACTTGAGAACTGTAACGAAGTATTTGTACTTGTAACCATGTAACAACAGTGTAATAACAACATAATAACAAGGTGTTGCAATAACTTTCTCTGGCCCTTAGTCTCTGTTTTCTCACACCCCTCACACCTCATGCGTTCTTTCTCTACTCCCTCTCTTATTGCTCCCCCTTCCCACCCCTACTCCCTGAATCCCAACCTGCGTCCCCTTTTCTCCATTACAGCTTTTCACACACTCACTTGAGTTCTCCATCTCCTCTCTGTTTCTCCTTTCAGAAGACGTGCCCTTAAGGGGATGCACAGAACTTGTTTTCGTTGTCTCTTCCCTCTCTTCATGTCATCCGTGATTTGTCTTCGAACAAGTCTTTTATGTTGTTGTTCTATCACCTCTCTTTCTTTTCGGCTTCAATTTGGCTGTTTGAACACAAACCACACAGACACAGGTGTATTGAGAAAGTAATTGAGCGAGACAGAGCGGGGACGTGAGGGAGGAGAGGGAATAGATGGAGAGAACGAGAGGAGGGAAAGGGCAGGAGAGGCTGGAATTATGATGCAGTTATTTCTGTTTTTGCACCTCACCTGTTAATTATCAGTTGGTTTACAGAGCATAAAATCCTATCTAGGTGTTACAGTACTACATTTGATGAAATGTTTGTTGAATCTGATAAAACACTGTGTTCACATACATAGCGCAGGTATCAAAAAGGTCTAGATAAAAAACATATTTAGAATATCTGAAAGTTTTTTTTCCCAGTAATCCTCAAAATCACAAATTTTGAAGGTGTAAATTTCCACTCTCAAAACAAGAATTCAATTTTGACAGACTTAGAGGTCTACATGTGAACATATTTCTCAGCCACTTGGTGGCACTCTTTCACTGGTTTTCTAAATGTTTTCTTATGGTTTCTCATTGGGGAGAGAGATGGAGAGATGGTGGGAGGAAGCCTGAGGGGGTTAGACGGAGTGAGAGATAGACAACAAATGTAGGGGTGGGGTGGTGGAAAGTGGAGAGTGAGCGTGCATAAGTCGGCAGAAGGTTGTCTACTGTCTGTAGTACCTTTTTGGCATGCACATGCATCTGTGGTCAATTGTGTGTTTGTGTGTGTGCAGACACGGCTGTGGCTCTGGATTAAGGAGTGTGTGTGGGCGTTAGCTATCGCTGCTCCTGAGCCACATTGTGCAGGTGGCACAATCTGATTTCATTTTAATCTTATTGCTCAAGGTGAGAAGAGTTAGTTGTGTGTGCACGCATGTGTGTGTCTATAATGGATTTGTGGTCTACTTTTGTGAGAGATGGTATCTTGTTTTTCTGATGTTTGAAGCCAATAAAAGGACAACTGTTACACATGGATACATGCCCAATGACATGAGATCTTTGTTGCAGTGTGTGCAGGTATACATGCCTGTCTGTGTGTATGAATTAGTTCCTGTTTGTTTTTGTGCTTTTCCAGTCTCCCTGCATGTGCATGGGTATGTGTATCTGTGTGTGTGCTTTGTCCAGTTTCCATGTCTGGGCATGTGTGTATGTGTGTGTGGAACTGCCCGCGCCCCATTGTTTGTTGCTCCGGACTATCTCTCCCTCAGCATCTGTCACCGTGGCAGCAGATCAGGACCAGAGCCCACAGAACGCTCCACCCATCTGCAGCACAGTGTGTGTGTGTGTGTGTGTGTGTGTGTGTGTGTGTGTGAAGGCCAGTTGCCTGACTGAAGTCAACATTCCTACAATTTCTTTCCCACTTTCTTTCCTGTCGTTGTTTCTCTCCCCAAAGCCTACTCTGTCTTCATGATGCAAAGCCAGCTGTCGTCCTGGTAACTCTGCTTGTCTTAGTTGTCCTCAGCAATGGTTACTCACAAGCAACGGTTGACGTTGGATATCAGTGATGATTCTGGCTTCAGTTGGTTAGGTTTAGGAGCAGTGGTTGTGTACCGTGTACCTCACATCTTAGGGTTAGGGTTTG
>NC_140382.1:13457500-13512500 GCF_054491055.1 Hypomesus nipponensis | reverse complement strand
TGATACCTTTGGACAGGTTGCTGTTCCGTTTTTAGACACAGGGCGGTGCTCTTACTACACGGAAAATAATGTGTAAATAAATAATTAATGTGACGGTTAAAATGGTAAATGCTTCTGCGAAAGAAGCCATAGCCCCTTCTTATAAAAGCTGTTTCTGTAAGAAGTCTCTTTTCTTATCATTTTGGTCTCAGATTTCCCGTACAAGGAAAGAGAAGGGAGAGGCAAGAGGGCGAGTGAAAGTGAAAGAGGGAGAGAGAACGAGCATGGAAGGGAGAGAGGATCGGGGTTACGTGTTTTTGGTCCTTATCATAGGTCGTCCGGTTGGCGGGGAAAGGAGAGGGTTGAGGGTAAAACCCCCACTTGTCTCAACAGCGAATCAGAGAAAGAGGCTGACCTGCCTGTCAAACCATAGAGGGTTTGGGGCGCATGTGATATGGTAGAACAATGATAAAGGTTGATCCTTCCTTCCTTCCTTCCTTCCTTCCTTCCTTCCTTCCTTCCTTCCTTCCTTCCTTCCTTCCTTCCTTCCTTCCTTCCTTCCTTCCTTCCTTCCTTCCTTCCTTCCTTCCTTCCTTCCTTCCTTCCTTCCTTCCTTCCACCATCATAGATATGAGACATACTGTAGAGAAGGTGGAGACACTGATTGCACCTGTCCAGTCCTGAGCAGATCAGTGAGAATGAGGTCTTGTATTCCTCTGTTACACACTGTGGTGGGTCTCACACAGGTGTTACTGAGCCTACCAAGACACCCAGGTAACAGGCAGTCAGTCAAACACTCACTTCCATCACTAACACACACACACACACACACACACACACACACACACACACACACACACACACACACACACACACACACACACACACACACACACACACACCTGCTAATATACGTTTCTCTCTCCTCTAGCTCTCCCACACCCTTCCTCTGCCTCCTCCCTCCCCCCGCCCCCTCTCTTTCTCTCTCTCTCTCTCTCTCTCTCTCTCTCTCTCTCTCTCTCTCTCTCTCTCTCTCTCTCTAGCGAGTAAAGATGATGGAGTGATGATCCATCCTCTGTTCCCCTCCTTTTCTCCTCCCCCGTGTCTCTCTATACCACAGGCTGCCTGTCAACCCCTCCATCATACCTCACACTGTCACGCCTCTCAGGTCTAGGAGGGGGGGGGGGGAGAGGGGGAGAGATGTGAGAATAAGGGGAGTGAAAGAGATTTGTATTTCCCATGTCTATAAAACACCTTGAGTTGAGAAAGATAGAGGAAGAAAGAGAGAGAGTGTCTGAAACAGGGACATCAGGAAATTAAAGAAGGATCAAGAGAGATTAAAAGAGAGACCAAAAGAGAAAGATTGTGTTCATATTGTCTCATAGTCCAAGGGCTGTCATTGCATCCATCTTTGGTTCAGTATGTGTGTGTATGTATTTGTGTGAGTTTATGTGTGTGATGACGATACGCTTGCTTAACCATGTCAAATTTCCATTGGACTGGAAAGTCAACTGAAGATCTTCAGCAGCTGTGTTCATTCCCAATGTGAGCCCCTGCCCTCACCTGCCCTCACCTGCCCTCACCTGCTCTCACCTGCCCTCACCTGCCCTCACCTGCCCTCACCTGCCCTCACCTGCTCTCACCTGCCCTCACCTGCCCTCACCTGCTCTCACCTGCCCTCACCTGCCCTCACCTGCTCTCACCTGCCCTCACCTACCCTCACCTGCCCTCACCTGCTCTCACCTGCCCTCACCTGCCCTCACCTGCCCTCACCTGCTCTCACCTGCCCTCACCTACCCTCACCTGCCCTCACCTGCTCTCACCTGCCCTCACCTACCCTCACCTGCCCTCACCTGCCCTCACCTGCCCTCACCTGCTCTCACCTCACCCATCATACTGGAAACTACAGTTCTCTCTCTTATAGTGGAGTCAGATGGCTGAGTGGTGAGGGAGTCGGGCTAGTAATCAGGAGGAGGTTGCCGGATCGATTCCCAGCTGTGCCAAATGACGTTGTGTCTTGGGCAAGGCACTTCACCCTACTTGCCTTGGGGGGAATGTCCCTGTACTTACTGTAAGTCGCTCTGGATAAGAGCGCCTGCTAAATGACTAAATGTTATTGTAACCAAATGGCTCATCTTAGGCATTTCCCTTAAAGGGTCACGTATCAAAACAGCACGAACATATGGGTGCCACTGATATGGGCTGAGCACTGTCACTGACCACCCCTGGAGGGAGGGAAATGGGAAAACCCCTCTTTGTTGGACACTCCTACATGCGTGCGTGTGTATGTGTAGCTCCGTGTCACCGCTCCCGGCAAACATGTGTCATGACTGTAAGACAACTCAACGTTTCTTCTTTTTCAAACTTTTTCCAAAACTGCCACCGCCGAACCGTATCGCCACCTTGCCTACAAACAACTTTTCCTCGCATTTGTCCAATCCATTGAAATGCACTGAATCTTTCACTTTTTTTTATCAACACCTTGCCTTCTTGCTTCTCCCCCACAACTACCTCTTTCTCCTTTTTTTCCTTCCTCTTGGATGCTTTTAGCAATGTCACGCTAATTGTGGTTTAAGAGAGAGAGTCTAATTACCCTGACAAAAATCAGGGCAGACAATTATCTCTACCTTTTAGTGGCGGCATATTATTTCTGATCTAAATGCCAAAAGCTAGTTAATGCCAGACAAAGATGGCAGCCATTTACAACGATAAAATAATGACACTCAGTGACTGTGTGTTTGTGTGTCTGTTTTACTCCATGACTGAATTTTACTACAGACACGTTTCTCTCTATTGTTTTCTTTCTAATCTCTGAATCCATCCCTATCTGTCTGTCTGTCTGTCTGTCTCTGTCTGTCTGTCTCTATTTAAGTCGGTCTGCCCCCTATCTGTCTTTAGTCCTTCTGCCCTTTTTTCAACACCATTACTTTTTCCGACCTCTCTCCTCCCTCTGTCCTCCCTCTCTCCTCCCTCTCTCCTCCCTCTCTCTTCCCTCTCTCCTCCCTCTCTTCTCCCTCCCTCTCTCCTCCCTCTCTTCTCCCTCCCTCCCTCCCTCTCTCCTCCCTCTCTCCCTCCCTCTCTCCCTCCCTCTCTCCCTCCTCCCTCCCTCTCTCCTCTCTCTCTCCTTCCTCTCTCCTCCCTCCGTCAGTGAGAGCGAGCTAATGAACAGAGTTAGCTGTATTGACCCACTTGTGGACTTTAAGGAAATCCAATCACTGCTGTCTCAGGTCTCTTTCTTCCCACTTTGGGAGATTAAAAGATTCAATTCTCCCTGCCTATCCACACTCATCATCATCTCTCCCTCTCTTCATCACTCCTTTACTCCCCACCCCTATTTCTGTCTTCTCTCGGTCTGTCTGCCCTCTCTCACTCTCTTCTGATAACTTTCGAGTCTCTTTTACAAAGTTATCCCCCCCCCCACTGCCCATTATTCAAACAGAGTACGGAGAAGTGGCACAGATAATTATCAGACAGAAGAAGAAGAGAGAACGCGCGCGAGAGAGAAAGAAAGAACAAAGATAGAGAGAGAGAGAGAGCAGCTGGTCATCAGGACATAATGGAGTTGGCAGACACCTCTTTGGGATGTCCCGGACAGTGCATTTAGAGATTCTAGTCATTTACGGGATTTGGTTGTTGCTGTGAATAAAAGTATATTTTGCATTTTGTCAAAAGAATTATACAGCATGTATTCCTCCCAGTGCCCACAGCATGGTTACAATAGATTTGCTTTCGGAACAGTAGGCATGTGTGTATAAAATTCATTTGCATACATATCTGTGTGTGTGCCAGCGTGCATGTGCTTGGAGACTCCAAGCGTCCAGATGTGTCATTAGCGGCGCCATTAGAAGGCCAGAGCACGTGGGGCTGGGCGTCCCAGAATGCCTCCCTGGAGCTGGCGCAACGTCAACGCCAGCGCCTTGAAGACTGTCCAAGTCTGTCAGCAGTGGGAATTATGAGACCTTGGACAGGAGAACGAGGCTAAAGAGTTTGAACTGGCAACTAATTAGAGGTCAGTCAAAAATAGGATGGTGGTTGGGGGGTAGAAAGACAGAAAGAAAGGGGAGTGGAGAGGAGACAGGTGTGAGAATGAGAGAGAGTGCAAGAGAGGGGGGGGGGGTGAGAGTGCATGAGGAGTTGTGAGTGAGAGGGGGCAACCGAGGAAGGATAAGACAGAGTGAAAAGTCCAGCGTGACGCTGATACGATATCTCCAAAGTACCGCGGAGACACCTCTACTCTCTCTTGTCTCCCCCTCTCACTCTCTCCATCGTTCTCTTTCTTTGTCGTTCCCTTCCTTCTGCCCATTTCTTTCCACAGACCCAGACCTCTGAGGTGAGTATCTCCCATTGGCCTTGTGAATGTGTGTGGCGGGCATCTGACGGGAAAAGGATCTCCTCCAGGTTCATATTAATCATAGAAAGTAGGGAGCATCAAATCTGAATTTGATCAAACACCGCTTCTAGTTTCTCTCTCTCTTTCTGTTGCGACTCTCCCATCCCATGTTTTCCTCACCCTCTTAGTTCCTCCTATACTTCCTTTCTCCCTGCCTATCCTCCCTCCCATCCCACCCTTGCTCAGAAGAGCGCAGCCTAAAAAGGAATTTGCCCTCCCCAATCGATCTCCCCGTTCCGTGGTTCGAGGAAACCCGCTCACTCCATCCCTTCCCTTTCCCTCACCCACCTTCTTTTTTCCTTCCTATTTTGTTCTGTGATTGATTCCTGGACCCTTCTGTCGGTGTCTGGATCGTCTTCTTTTAGTTGTTGTTGTTCAACAAGTCAAGGTCTGATAGAAACATGGGAAGAACAGGACTAATGGTTTTGACCATTGAAAGGCCCGTTCTGGCTCAAGTGCTGTCTTTTGTGAGGTGCCAGAAAATCAATATAGCCAATAGAAGCGTTTGAACGCGCTTTTACCGTTGGCGGGTTATTGCGTGGGGTTTGTTGGTGTGTTTTGCAGCTGTGTGTGCTGGGACATGAGTTCAAAAAATAAGTTATTTCTTGATGGGGCTCCATCAGCATTGATTAGTTGTCTTCTGGTGGTCTAATGTGTCTCTGATGTTTGGTGCTTTTAGGCCCTGGCACAGATGGAGAGAATGAGAGGGAGGGCGAGAGGGAGAGCGGGAGGGAAGGAGGGAGAGAGTCTGAGGAAAAGAGGGAAATAGAAACGCACAGGGAAGAGAGAAAAGAGACAGAACAAAAGACACAAAGAGGGAGAGATAGAAATCCAGAGAGACGGAGAGAGAGAGATAAAGAGATAGAGAGGATAATTAAGAGCCAGGGAGCTGGCCAGCGAGCGTGTGGGCCTACAGCACTGCCGCAGCAGGGAACACTGGGAACGCCACACAGGAACTAAGGGGCCCACTGGGACATCCTGGGAATTCTCCCTGCTCACTTAACATGCCTCACAAACACCCGAGCTGGTCGAGACACGAACACACACACAGTCACACACGCGCACACGTACACACAGACACTAATGAAAACAGAAGCCAAGAGGCCTTTGTCGTTGCGTCTTGTTTCCCCCCAGAATGCCTGGCGCTGAGGTCATGGCTGCCAACTCATTCTTCGTTCCTGTCCTCCACTCTTCCCCTTGGGAACTCTCTTAACGTTTTCTCGCCTTTCAACCCTCCCTCTTCCTCTTCCCCCCTTTTGGTGTCCTTTCTCCTTCTCCGCATCCACCCGGCCTCTCTCCTTCATCCCTCCTTTGTTCCCCCAGCTGCTCTCTTTGGCTTTCCTGTCCTCCTTGATCTCTCCAATCCTCTCATCCCATCGGTCTGTCACTCTGCTTTGATGGACAGGGATACTATGTATGAGCTACTGTTGCCCTGCTAAGAGAGAGAGCAAGAAAGAGAGAGAGACAGAGAGAGAGGGAGAGATAGAGAGGCATGAGGGCAAGGAACAGGGGAGAGGAGAAAGAGGGGAAGAGGTAACCAGAATGAGGACAGGAGACAGGACAAAATGAGAGCCAGAGGGAAGGGGAGGAGGACAAACGGAGAGATGGACTGAGAGGGAGAGAATGAGAGAGAGAGAGAGAGAGAGAGAGATTCTCCTGTGTATATGGGGTGTATTTATATCGGAGGCTGTAGGCCAGCCAAGCTGTTAAATAATGCATCTTCTCACTGCACCGAAGGACTTTGATTAAGCCTCAGGAACTAGCCACGCTCTGTGCTATTGTGTCTGAACTACCGCCACAGTGTGTGTGTGTGTGTGCCCTTATCCAGCTCTGGTAGCGGTGGCAGTTTCATTGCTAACGATGGAGTGCACTTGACTCATAACATACGCACATACACACCCTCACAGACAGACACACACACACACAGACATACACACACGACACACACAGTACACGTGCAGGTATGCACGCATGCACACATGTAAACACACATGCACACGTCCAGTGTCCTCATCATCAGCCCAGGAGCTGAGGGACGCCTGTGACGTGTTCTCGTCCATGTGCAGAGAACCTGTGTTCATGTCGGAATGTTTTATTTTTTTTACGGAAATTCTTGTAAGTCTGGGTATTTTGCAATAAAACTTCTGAAGCCTCTTGTGTCCAATTAAAGAGACCTTGTGAGCTGCCATCGTCCCATCTCTCTCTCTCTCTCTCTCTCTCTCTCTCTCTCTCTCTCTCTCTCTCTCTCTCTCTCTCTCTCTCTCTCTCTCTCTCTCTCTCTCTCTCTCTCTCTCTCTCTCTCTCTCTCTCTCTCTCAACATCCCTTGTTCTCTCTTTCTCTCTCATTCTCCCTGTCCCTATACCCCCCATTTCTGATGCGAGAGGGTAAATTAAAAAACAATCTCGGATATCACAGGGAAAAGTAAATGTATATTTTCTGCTGCCTGCCTGCATGCCTGCAGGTTATACTCTTACAAGTAGTTATTAGATCAAAAACACTCACACACACACACACACACACACACACACACAACCACACACATTTGTTCTCATGCCGGAGTGTATGCCTTTTTAAAATAAAAATTGGGTGGTTTCTGCAAGGCAGAGAATGAGAGAAGGAGAAAGACAGAGAGAGAGAGAATTAATCCTATGGGCAATGTAGTCAGTTGGCGAAGACCCAAGAAACCTGTCAGTATCAACCTCCCTCTGCTCCCTCTGCTCCCCCCTTCAACCTCTCCATCCCCCTCTCTCTCTCCTCTCCTCTCCCTTCCCTCCCCTCTCCTCTCTATATTCACCGTCTTACTCACTCCTGCTCAGGAAACATAGAAGACAGATTTACTTTCTAGGTGCAAAAGAAAAATGCGCTCTCTCTTTCTCACTCTGTCATTCAGAAAAATTCATGGAAACTTTATTGGCACAGTATGCATAGTAGCCAAAACCTTCACTCAAATTCGCCCTTTACTCTCCCTTCTCTCTCTCTCTCTCTCTCTCCCTATCTCCCTCCCTCTCTCCCTAACAACTTTCTCTCATTGTTTACCTCACTTTCTTTCTGGGAAAGCAGATGTGGTTTGACCTCGGCCAGACTGGACAAGGTGTTTTGACAGAGTTATGCCCTAACAAGGACCCAGAGTGCTTGTACCATGTACACACACACACCCACATGCACACATACACACATGCCTAAATGCAGCCACTTACTTTCAGATAAATGGCACGCTGCAATTGACCGATGTGCGCGCCTACAGGTGTGTGTGTTTTGGTGTGTGTGTGTGTATGTGTGTTTTGGTGTGAGTGTGTGTGAGAGGTGAAGGCCTGAGACAGAGGAAGTGGAACAGAAATTGGCCAGCTGGAGAATTGATGTGTGTGTGCTTGTGTGTGTGCTTGCGCCCGGCACTCTTTCAGTCATCGCCTCTGCAGTACAAAACGTGCAATGGCACACCAGAACATCATTGCAATTAGAAGTAATGTGCTAAAAGTCTGTGCACTCGGCAACACACACACACACACACACACACACACACACACACACACACACACACACACACACACACACACACACACACACACACACACACACACAAACAAAAGCACAGCTGAAACGCAACAGGTGAAGCGTTAAGAGAGTGAACCCTACACAATAACAAGAGCTTGCACAACTACATACACACACGTACACACACAGACAGGGTAATGTGTACTGAGTGGATGCTTCCAAGCAGATGTTGAACAGGATTGCAGAGCGTTCCTCTGACGCCATTAGACACCATTACTGGCTCTTTCTGATGAGTAACGAGGTGTAGGGGGAACCAGGGGACACCGAGACACACACACACACCCACACACACAACCTGTCACAGAGACGAGAGAGGAGAGAGATGAGAGAGAGAAAAGAGGAGAGAGAGGAGAGAGGAGAGAGGAGAGAGAGGAGAGAGAGGAGAGAGAGAGTGAAAGACTAAATAAATACATTTATCAGAATAAATAAATAGTTGGATCTGGTTATGAGAATAAATAGATAGTTGGATCAATTGATACTGAAGATGGATTGATAGATGGATTCACAGTAGGTGTGTGCATGTGCGTGTGTCTGTGTGTGTGAATGGACCATTCAGAGAAAGAAAGGCCAATGTGAATCAAAATACACACCAGTCGTATTGTTTATGTAATTGCTGTTTCATTCAAGTTCTGGGGTGTTAGTCAATATACGTGTGTGTGTGTGCATGTACAGTAGGTCTAAACCCTATTTATGTTACGTATGTTCTGAGTGCTCATTTTAAACCTCTATGGGCTCTCAAAATATCAGTTGACACTGTTGGAAATAGTAGTCAAGCTGAACACTATCTAACCCTAACCCTCACCACAAATTTGTTTGTACTTTACATCTTTCTCTCTTTATCTCATCCCCCTCTCCCTCTTTCTTTCTCTTTCTCTACATTACATTTAGTCATTTAGCAGACGCTCTTATCCAGAGCGACTTACAGTAAGTACAGGGACATTCCCCCCCGAGGCAAGTAGGGTGAAGTGCCTTGCCCAAGGACATTCATTCAGTCATTTGGCACGGCGGCACCTTCTGATTACTAGCCCGACTCCCTCACGGCTCAGCCATCTGACTCCCTCTACCTGCCTCTATATTGAAACTTCACTACATACTAGCAGTTCCTGGGCCCTAAAGCTCCCATTCTCTCTCTCTCTCTCTCTCTCTCTCTCTCTCTCTCTCTCTCTCTCTCTCTCTCTCTCTCTCTCTCTCTCTCTCTCTCTCTCTCTCTCTTCTTACTCTCTCTCTCTCTCTCTCTCTCACCCCTCTCTCTCTCACCCCTCGCTCTCCATCCATCCATCCAGCTGTGAGAGTCTCTCTCCAGTCTACTTCGTGGCTCCTGTAGCTAACAGCAATATGTTTTTCTGATTACCTCCTCACCACACAGTGACCTTGACGATTATTCACTCGGAATGGATAGATCTGTCCTGGGAGGGAGATGAAAAAAAAGAGAGGGAGAGAAAGAGAGGGAAAAAGAAAAAATAGAGAGAGACAGAGGGAGAGGAAATGGCCGGTCGTAGACGTACGGAGTGTGTGTTTGTGTGTGTGTTGGAGGTGGGAGGGTGTGTGTGTTACATTATGGGGGCATATGAGTTTATGCCCCATGTGCTCATGAGGGTGCCAGTGGATGAAATATGGCTAAACAAGTAAGTGACCATGTGTGTTCTTGTGCGTGTGTGTGAGAGAGATAGAGAGAGAGAAAGAGAGAGAGAGAGATAGAGAGAGAGAAAGAGAGAGAGAGAGAGAGAGAGAGAGAGAGAGAGAGAGAGAGAGAGAGAGAGAGAGAGAGAGAGAGAGAGAGAGAGAGAGAGAGAGAGAGAGAGAGAGAGGGCGAAGCGTGTTAGGCAGAACACCTGACCCATGGTCACCATGCCTGGCTGCACTCCCCATGGAGTACTTCATTTTCACTCCTCTCCTCTCTCTCCCTCCACCCTGCCTCCCTCTCTCTCCCTCTCCACATCTCTCTGTAGGGCCAAATGGATGAGGCTCACTGGCATTGGGGTTGAGAGGGCGTTCGTCCATCTCAGTCAACACAACCCCCTCACACACACACATATGCACACACAAACACACACACACTTTCTCGCCTTGTTATAACACCAATCAGTCGACTGTCAGAGCCAGCGAGGGTTTATGGGTGCTTTATGGGAGGTGAAGCCATAGTCTGTAGTCCATTTGGATGCTCATATAACTGTCTCTGAGTGTGTGTGTGTTGCTTGAAATATATGTGGGTGCATGTGTGAGTGTGTGTTTGTGGTTTGAGTCCTCCATAACTGAATGTATGTGTGTGTGTGTTTGTGTGGGTGTGTGATTTTGTTTGTGTGTGTGTGTGTGTGTGTGTGTGCTGAGAGGTTTGTGAGAGATCATAAAACTCAGGGAGAGAGGTGGTGAACTGTGATCCTCTCTGTGTCTCTGCACCATTTGAGGTGTAAGATGGCAAATAAGACCAGGAGTTCAATATGAGAGAGAGAGACATGGAGAGAGAGGTGGAGAAAAAGGGAGACATTAAATGCTTGTCTTCCAACTCTGCTTATATGAAAAATAATAAATGAATGAAGTACTTATTGGTGGTTTTGACCCCGTAAACACTCCTAATGACATCCATGCATAATCAGGCTCCAAGTTGTTGTGTACTTGAGCCTCGACAGAGGAATGAACTCAGAAACAAATGTCTTCCACATAATGGCCACTCAAGAGCTTCTACTACAACTTAATCATGGCATAATAGTCCATTTTGTTCCATGTAATGAGTCAAATTAAAGCAGCAAACTTCTAATCAAGCCAAATGTTTCCTGTTTTCGCAGTGGGCATGTGCTAAAATCTGGATGGTTGCTAATGAACATACAGGGTGCCTCACAGCTGGGATTTTAATGTACTTTTAGGTTCCTGTTTTGTAACTCGACTTCAAGCAACTTCGTTTTTCAAACTCTAATTTGTTTTTCAAAAGTAGTTTCTCCTGAATTTATTGCCAGTTCTTCTTCTAAGTAACTAGAAACATAAGTTTCTCTGTTATGTTGTTGCTCCTGTAGACTGTACAGGATGTGTTCTCATTACCAAAATCCACACTAGTTGGAAGACCCGGTACCCAGAGATCTTTCTGGCCAATTAGAGTTGGCGAAAGTAAACACAAGAATCAAGATGGCTCCCGAGAGTAGGGCGGGTCACGAGAGAGCCGTCTGTATCCCGACTTCCTGAGCACAAACAAGACGGGAGTGAGGAAGACCCTCTCGCTGATTGGTGCAGAGTCTCCACGGCAACCCGCTGCAATGTGGAATTATGGGTTATGGGAAAGGCTTTCTTTCACCTGCAAAGCATCTTGGGAAATGGTGGGACGGGGAGAACGGAGGGGAGGCGCGGACATGCGTGGTCCCTGGTGCTAGCGCGAAAGGTCGGAAATCCACCTGCACTCATCCTTTTCTTCCGCTTCTCCGCCAAACGACGTCCTCTGAGAGAGGGAGGTGGAGTTGAAGGCGTGGAGCTCACGGCGTTCGCTTGGGCACTTGGTCACGGCAGCCTGCCGGTAACAAGACAACACACATTCCACCCCGCCCCCCCCACCCCCCCCTCACACACACACACTGCAATCAAACCAGAGGAACTCAGGAGTCGCCACTCGCACCAGAGCAATGCCGAAAGCACCCGCTGTGGTTCCAGTTCCAGAATGCCGCCCGTTATTCTTTTTCCGTCACGGGGAAAATCACAGGTCTCCCGCCTCCGTGCCAAGGAAACGTTGGGTCCCTGTGATTACTAATGATTGCTCACTTAGCTGTCAATCCCGCTGGTTTAAATTGGTGTTGAATCACAGACCCCCCAAAAGAACCACCGGAGATGAGAAGAGCTCTCAGGTACTACAGGGGTTTGAACTGACTCCACTGCTGTTGGAGTTGTGCGGCCAAATTAGGCAATACACTGACAAGAATCAAGACGGCTCTAATGATCCTTTCTTAGCTTTTTGTGTCGTGTTCTTTTCTGATACTAACTTTGTTAGTTGAGGGATAGTTCGTTTATTTAAGTGTGGCAGACAATTGAGGTCAAATCCCGAAACACAATAAACTAACTTCAAGTGAAAGAGTGGAGTTAAACAGTTTATTCGTTTATGAAGAGCGCACACAGGTTACAGGTTGTATAGTCTCTATCAATGCAGATGCCTGAATTATGTTGGCTGGCTGTGGACGTCAGCCCACTCCCTCCCGATTTGACCCTGCTCTCGTCACCACGGGGACGGGTTGGCCTAACCGAGACACAGGTGGCATTCAGAGATCGAGGCACGGTGCCTACTTCGTACAACCGCCCAAAGCTTTTTCCAGTCCGCCTATCTGTGTCCACAATACGTTCCTCATCTACTTATCCGCCTTTTTCTGGGAACGGCCATCCGAAATGCTGTTTTATCTGTGCACCCCTTCATTTTCTCGTTTATCTGTTTCTATCCATCACCCGGCAAGGCTGAAGGGGAGCTCAGCTGGGAAGGAGCGGCGGCCATCTTCTTCTAAGAGCCATCGCCATGCCAACAGCCCTCATAATTTAGACTCTCTTCCTGGATTCTGCTCGACAACGCATTAAATCATGTTACCGCGCCCTCCTTGACCTGGTGGTGGTGTGTGTGTGTGTGTGTGTGTGTACGAGAGAGTGTGTGCTATTTCTCTGTGTGTGTGAGAGAGAGTGAATAAGGTATTCGTGTGTGTGTTCGTAACCCTTCACAGCCCTAACAGGGTGAAATGATGACTTCATCTGCAGGGGTGGAAGGCTGTGTGTGATTCTAATCAGACAAATATTAACATCTGTTCATATCCAAAGGCCAGAGCAGATGATTTCACCTACTTCATTATGAATGATGGAGAATGGCCTGTGTGTGTGTGTGTGTGTGTGTTTGTGTCAGTGCATGGAGCACAAAGGCCAAACATTAATTCTGTGTGTAGGAATTATGAGTGGGCCACATGACAAACCGAGGGAGTTGATTAACACACACACACCTTAATTCATAGCTGTGGCATGCTGCTGTTTGAACTGTCACATCACACTAACAGAGTCTCAAACTGCAACATCATTGTGTAGGTTATTTTACAACAGAGGCTTAAGTATGATTTTTCAAAAGTAGATTTAATAGTTTCACAATGAATAAGCAATCATTTGCTAAACCAAAAACCAATGTTTGCAGTGTTAAAGCCTGTTGCATGTGAGATGAATAGTGAAATAGATTAATAGATTGTGGTTCATCATTCACTCACAAACACAAGATATAGGATAGACAAAAGAGACCCTACTGAAATTTAAAACTAAAAGGATACTTCAGGAACATAATATTTATTCTTCCGTAGCAAATTGACTCTGTGTGTGTATCTGTCTGTTAGGGTGTGTGTAGATGTGGTGTGCTCTGTGTGTGATCACTGTGTGCGTGCGTCCACACGGTATTCATGTGTGTGTGTGTTTGTGTACCACCCCGCCTTTACACCTTGCTGGAAAACACCAGTTTGTTTTCATCATCACAGTCACAGCCCAGCTTGCAGTCTCTCTCTCTCTCTCTCTCTCTCTCTCTCTCTCTCTCTCTCTCTCTCTCTCTCTCTCTCTCTCTCTCCCTCCCTCCCTCCCTCCCTCCCTCCCTCCCTCCCTCCCTCCCTCCTCTCTCTCTCTCTCTCTCTCTCTCTCTCTCTCTCTCTCTCTCTCTCTCTCTCTCTCACTGACTATCCCTCTGTCCACCTCTGACTAGGTAAAGCGCTGCTTGGTTATGGTTATTTTCTATTTCTTTTTCCCTCCCTCCACCACTCTCACCATCTCTGTTTCTTTTTCTCATTCTATCTCTCTCACTCTCTCCCTTTTCTTCACTCTCTCCCTCATTTTCTTGTGCTCAGCGTGTCTTCCATCAGCATCAGTGTTGTTGTCGCATCAAACCACCAACCCCTGTGATTCTTCATGTCTTCTCACACAGAGAAAACACAAACACTACCCCCCTCTCTCTCTCTCTCTCTCTCTCTCTCTCTCTCTCTCTCTCTCTCTCTCTCTCTCTCTCTCGCTCTCTCTCTCTCTCTCTCTTCCTGCTCCTCCTGTCTGTCCTGCCCCCCTTCTTTCAGAGTTTACTTCAGTGGTCTGGACTCCAGATAGTAAAATAACTAAGTTTCTTATTTTCAGAGACTACACGGACATCAGTCAACATCCTACTGTCATATGTTCTCCCAAACCGGGCATAAATACTGGGCAGTACGATGACTATAAAACCCAGCATTGTGTTTGATTGGACAATCTGGCGGTTCTTTGATCCTTCTTTACGTCTCCTCCCCATTGTTCTCTTCTTTCTGTCTTCCTTTTCTCATCCCCCTCTTCTCCCCTCTGACTCCGACCCACCTCTGTCTCACCTGTCAGGTAGACCATAATTCCCCCTGCCCATCGCCACGGTAACCCCATGCATCAGAGGGGGAGCAGCTGTCACGTGTAATTGAAAAGAGAGTTACGTGTGTGTGTGCGTGCGTGTTCGTTCGTGTGTGTCTCCCCATCTCCAAACTGACAAACAACCGAACAAATCTTTTCTGATCTTAACAACAACACACTGACCCTTCCTCATTCTCCTCCCCCTCGTCCTCCTCCCCCTCGTCCTCCTCCCCCTCCACCCCTCCATCCGCCCTCACAATCCCTTTTACAAGACCATCCTACCCCATCTGTGCTGTGAACCCCCCCCCCCTGTCATAGACTGCTGGCATTCCTGTCAACTAAAATGACGGACTGCACCTTTAGCCTTGGGCCGGGCTGCAACGTTTGATGGCCAAGCTGCCTTAGTCCAGAACATCCCTGTGCTGTCAAAACACACACACGCACACACACTCTCATACACGTCTCTTGTCGTGCCCTTGCCGCCAATTTGTGTGATTTAATTGGTGGATTTACCGTTCCGAGTGAGGTGAACGGTTGTCCGTCAGACGATTTAGGGCCGGGGCCGACATGTGAGAAGGGGAGGAGCTGCAGATGTTTCTGTTTGTAACTTTTCTCTCCCCAGTTTGACCGAGAGATAAGAAAAGAAGCTGTCTGTGGCCCTGTCTGCTGCCTCCCTGTCTCTCTACCTGCCTGTCTGCCTCTGTTTCCCTCTGTCTGCCTGTCCATGTTTGCCTCCCTGTCTCTCTACCTGCTCTCTTACCAACATTTCTGCCTACCTGCTTGTCTACCTGTCTGTCTACTTGCCTGCCTGTTTACCTGCCTGCCTGTCTACCTGCCTGTCTGCCTCTGTTTCCCTCTATCTGCCTGTCTGCCTACCTTCCTCTCTTATACTTTGCCTTATTTTAAATGTGGGTTTGTCTCTCAGATTTGACATTCCCAAATTGGAAGTTTGTCATCGTTAAAAATCTCCTCAGATTTTCGCTAATGTTGTGAGGTGGTGATGGGGTGCTGGGGGGCGGGTGGTGGGGGAGGGCAGGCGGGCGGGGGAGTGCTTGCTGCGTACAGCCCTCTTCTAAACTATTTGGGAACAGATGCAGCCCATGTATCACTGTCAGAGAGAAGCAGCAGCGTGAGAATTTACGAGTGTGTGCACACGCACACGCTCACACAGGCACACTCTCTCACACTGTGTATTGTGTTTTTAGATAAGTAGCGTGGGCTACAGGAAGCAGAAATAATTTACTTCCTCTCATGCACAACTTGGTTGATTAAATGTACATGTTAAGAGCTCATCCATCTAGAGCTGGTGACAGGAACTACTGCTCTCTCTCTCTCTCTCTCTCTCTCTACCTTTCTATCTTCTCTTGCACTTCTTCTCCTCCATCTACTTCCCTCTTTTATTTTTCTCCTGTTTCCCACCCTCCCCCTCACTTTTTCTCCCTCCCTCCCTCCTTCCCTCCCTCTGTCGCTTTCCCTCTCTTTTCCTGTCCACATTTATTCATTTTGTTTCTCTCCAGCTGCCCAAAGATAAGTGGCTGTTTATCAAATTGCCTGTCAGAAATGTCCAGAGAGTTAATCAAAGGCTCTTATCATACTCTAGAGAAGAAAGAGAGAGAGAGATGAGGGAGAGAGAGAAAGAGAGAGATTAGGGAGAGAGAGAAAGAGAGAGATGAGGGAGAGAGAGAAAGAGAGAGATTAGGGAGAGAGAGAAAGAGAGAGATGAGGGAGAAAAGGAGAGCGGGAGGAGTAGGTGAGAGAAAAAACCATCCCTCAGATTTTAATTTAGTGAATTGGGTTAGTTTTAAGTCTTGTTTGTACAGCTTTGTGAGGACAATGTGTGTGTGTGTGTGCGTGGGACCTAACCAAGGCAGACGAGAGGTTGTTTTAGAAATATCAAATATCATTTTGAGTCCCTGCCCCTCTCCTCCTTTCCTTTCCTTTCCTTTCCTCATCTTCCTCCTCCTGTTCATCCTCCTCCTCGTCTCCTCCCCTGCCACCCCTGGGTGTCATCAGTGTTTTGGCTTGGTTCCAGGAGGTTGGACACTTAATGAGACGTTACTTATGTATACGTATAAGTACTACACACATCACACACACACAATCACACACACACTTACATATTTTTACTGCAGTGTGAGGCAGCAGTGACCAGACCAGACTAGGCTAGACCACATTAGACTAGTGTGTGCGTGTGTGTGTGTGTAAGCAGATTTTGTAGAGGGCAAAGATGGCTTTTGATTATTTGCATACAGTCAGAGTGGTTACAATTTGCTGATGGTGGAGGGTTAGGGGGAGTTTTGGAGGGGGGTGGGCGGGGGGCTGAAATAGATGGAGGGATTGAGGAGGGGGACATTAAAAGATGGAGGTGCAGAACCGAGATGGAGAGGTGGAGGGGAAGATGAGACTGAAAACGGAAGCAATAAAAAAAGACAGAAAGGGAGAGCGAAGCTGAGGAGAAGTACAGATATGGTGAGATTAAGAGACAGGATAAAGGCGAGGAGAGAAAGAGGGACAGGGGGACTGGAAAAAAATGGATCTATGGAGAACAGGGAGGAGGGCTCAGAGAGAGAGAGACAGAGAGAGAGAGAGAAGAGATAGAGAGAGAGAAGAGATAGAGAGAGAGATAGAGAGAGAGAGAGAGAGAGAGAGAGAGAGAGAGAGAGAGAGAGAGAGAGAGAGAGAGAGAAGAGAGGGATGGGTAGATGAGAAATGATGAGGAGGGGGACAGAGAGAGGGGTTGAAGGGAAGATGGATGGAGAGCCGACTGCAGTGAGGGTAGAGCTGGGCTCGCAGGGGTGAGAGAGAAGGGCGAGAGAGGGTAGAGCTGGGGACGAGAGAGAGGGAGAGAGGATGAGGGGAAGATGGATGGAGAGCACAGACTGAGGTAGAGAGGTGAAGCTTAGAGGTGATGGATGAAGCAAGAGGCCCTGGACTCTGTAAACCTCCCTGGGTACCCTTGGAGTCAAACCTGTATGTCAAACCTGTACGTGTGTGTGTGTGTGTGTGTGTGTGTGAATGCACATGTGAGTGTGTGTTTTGGTGCTGAAGTCCAGATCTATGTGGTGTGTTTGAGAGATCATTCCTGAGTCTACTGAGTCTGAATGACGATGTTAAACTAATGATCATGTGATCATCCTGATGTAATGTCACCGTGATAATCTGTCATGTGACAGATGTGTACATTACATTTACATTTACTCATTTAGCTGTCACTTATCCAGAGTGACTTACAGTAAGTACAGGGACATTCCCCCGAGGCAAGAAGGGTGAAGTGCCTTGCCCAAAGACGCAACGTCATTTTCCACGGCCAGGAATCGAACCAGCAACCTTCTGATTGATAGCCCGATTCCCTAACTGCTCAGCCGTCTGACTCCTTACATGTGTTTGAGTATGTGTATGTGTGTTTGTTCCTTTCGGTGTGTGTCTGCACATGTGTACATGTCGGTGTGCATGTGAGTGTTAGTGTACATTTGTATGAGGGGCCGTCTAGGACATAAGTATTGAGACACTCTCACTACTGAAACACTCACACTCACTACTGAAACACTCACACTCACTACTGAAACACTCACCTATACATACATACTCTGTAAACCTATGCACGCTCATATATAAAACAACTGTCTCTCCATCAGGTCCTTCCCTAGAGCGAACCATAGACAGAATATAATTCAGGGTAATGATGTGGTCCTCAAGCTCTCAAAAAAATCTCTCTTCTTCTCTTGCTGTAGGCATTCAACGCAGCGCAGCACCCTATTGAAAAAATCAACTATCAGCGATTGGCAATTACAAATAAGGCCTGCAGACTGATCAAAATAGTTAGAAGTAGCACCTTCATATTCAATCACAAAAATGTAAATGTTAGGCTTGTACTAGCTGCCACACCATTGACCTGTTCAAAGCCTGCACTCTTGCTCCCGCCTTCTGGTGTCACTGACGACCTTGACCTTGAAATGTCATTCATACATACTACTGAAACGCTTTTACATTCACAATTGAAACGCTCTCACGGTCACTACTGAAATTACTTGCATGAATACATTTGAAACGCTTGCACATCCTCATTTAAGAGCATAGCCTACATACATATAACTGAAAAACGTATACATACACATTTGAAACATTTATACAAATATATGTGAAACACTTGCACATGTACCTAAACTTTTTACATCTTTGTAATCATATGCAAGAGATTCAGTTATGAATGTATTAGTGTTCAACAATGTATATGTATATATGCATTTTCATATGTGCATGCATGAGTGTTTCAGATAGATACGTATAAATGTTTCACTTGTATGCATGTAAGCATTTCATATGTATGTGTATATTACACAGAGGTATATATGTATGCGTGTGTGTTTCTCATATGTATGTGTAAGTGTTTCAGACAAGTATGTATAATGTTTTATATATGAGTGTGCATAGGTTTACAGAGTATGTATGTATGTATGTATGTATGTATGTATGTATGTATGTATGTATGTATGTATGTATGTATGTATGTATGTATGTATGTATGTATGTATGTATGTATGTATGTATGTATGTGTGTGTGAGTGTTTCAGTAGTGAATGTAAGAGTGTTTCAGTAGTGAGTGTGAGAGTGTCTCAGTAGTTATGCCCGAGACGGCCCCTCATACATTTGTGTACTTGTTTGTGTTTTGTGTTGGTACAGCTATGTGTGGAAAGGTCTGCGATGGTGTGGTTGTGTGTATTTGTTTGTGTTGTGTGTGTGTCCGTGTGTGTACTTGTTTGTGTTGCTTGTGTGTGTGCGTGTGAGAGTGTGTGTGTGTGTGTGTGGAATAGTAATACGGACCCAGTCAGGTGTGTGTTGTCAGTGTAATTGACAACATAATGGTATCTGGGGGATAGGGAGTGGGTGGGGGGGAGAGGGGGAGTGCGACCACAGCACCCACCTAACCGGGAGAGACAGAAAAAAAGAGAAAGGGAGGATGGACGGAGTGAGTGAGGCAGGGGAGGAGAAGAGAGGAAGCCAGGTAAAGGGTCACAGTGCCAGCATGTCATTTAGAGAGACAAGAGGAGAGGGGGGGGGGAGAGGCATTGGAGGAGAGAGAGATGGAGAGAGGCAGAGGAGAAAGGAAGAATTAGTCAGAAGGGACAGAGGTAGAGAAGGGCACATATTGAAGGAGACTCTGCAGGGAGAGAGCGAAGAAGAGAGAAGAGAAGAGAGAAGAGGAGAGCAGAGGAGCGGTGAAAGGAGAGGTGAAGGGTGGAGAGTTTTTCAAATGAGATTGTCCCGTCATCATGGGACTCCAAGACAATGAGAGGAAAGGGGGATGGGAGGAAGACTAGAAGGCTGAAAAGGAGAAGGTAGAGGGAGGAATAATCAGGCAGGGGGGAAAAGATTTGGGTCATGGAACAAGCAGGATGGATGGAGATGGAGGGAGGACAGAGAAGTAGAGAAAACAGAGCGATGGAGAGAATGAGAAGTGAGAACAGGTGCTTTTTTGTAGAATACTATGAGGAGGCCAAATAAGAGAAAGATGGTGAGAAATAGACAGAGATAGAACGAGATAGAGCGCGCCAGAGAGAGATAGAAAGAGAGAGAGAGAGAGAGAGAAAGAGAGAGAGTGAGAGTGAGAGCTCGACAGCCTAGAGAGCGTGGACAGCTGATAAAGATTGATGGGTAGAATGGGTGGGCGGAGGAAAGTGAACGAAGACAGGAGTGTGTGTGTGTGTGTGTGTGCGTGTGTCTGTGTGGGGGGGGGAGTGGCATGCGTGTTCCGGTCATCTGATTGATGGAGGAGGCGAGGGACGGTGACAGAGGGCAAGAGAAGGGGCAGACAGGGTTGAGCGGGCGGGTTGAGGAGTTCACGGCACTCGAGTGTGGTCCGGGAGGTTGCCGTGGTGAGATGAAGAGAGCCAGGGAGGGGGAGAGGGAGGGACGGAGAGACGCCATGAGGTGCGGAGGACAAGAGAGATAAAGAGAGATGAGAGGTACAGATAGTCTTTGATACTGGGGATGCATGTGTGAAAGTAGTGTCTGCCTGAGGCACACACACACATGCCCACAAACCTCAGATAACCACTGGATAATAAGTTGACCTTGTCCATCTCTCCATCTCTCCATCTCTCCATCTCTCCATCTCTCCATTTTCTCAATTTCCTGATGATCTCTCGGCCTGTGTCCTTATGTGCTCTCCTTCCTCCTTCTCCCTCTCTCTCTTCTTCTCCCCCTCTCTCTTCTTCTCCCCCTCTCTCTTCTTCTCCCCCTCTCTCCTCTTCTCCCCCTCTCTCCTCTTCTCCCCCTCTCTCTTCTTCTCCCCCTCTCTCCTCTTCTCCCCCTCTCTCCTCTTCTCCCCCTCTCTCCTCTTCTCCCCCTCTCTCTTCTTCTCCCCCTCTCTCTTCTTCTCCCCCTCTCTCCTCTTCTCCCCCTCTCTCCTCTTCTCCCCCTCTCTCCTCTTCTCCCCCTCTCTCTTCTTCTCCCCCTCTCTCTTCTTCTCCCCCTCTCTCCTCTTCTCCCCCTCTCTCCTCTTCTCCCCCTCTCTCCTCTTCTCCCCCTCTCTCCTCTTCTCCCCCTCTCTCCTCCCCCTCCTCTCTCCACCACATCTTTCCTTTCTGACTATCTTTGTTTCCTCTTCCTGCTCTTTCACCCCTCCCTCCAATTAATTTATCTTTTATTCCCTTCTTTCTTCATCTCTCAGTCTTGTCTTTTTCGATCTTCCTCCGTCTCTTCTCCCTTTAATATTTATGTTCTAATTGTTGGACTTTAATGGTCCGTGGATTTAAGTGATGTGTGCATATTTGTCTTTCTGTTAATTGGCCTTTTCCCATCTCTCTTTCTACCCTTATTAAGAATCCTCCCTTGATCCACTTCATCCCTTCGTCCGCCATCCCTCTCTCCCTGCCAGCCTCACTTTTTCCATCCTTCCCCTCCTCCCTCACCCTATCTCTTTCTCCCTCTCCCCCTCCCTCTTTCCCCCTCCCTCTTTCCCCTCCCTGTCAGTGCTTCCCCTCCTCTGTGCCCCCCACTCTCCCCTCCCTCCCTCCCTCCCTCCCTCCCTCCCTCCCTCCCTCCCTCCCTCCCTCCCTCCCTCCCTCCCTCCCTCCCTCCCTCCCTCCCTCCCTCCCTCCCTCCCTCCCTCCCTCCCTCCCTCCCTCCCTCCCTCCCTCCCTCCCTCCCCTTCTCTCTCCTCCTCCTCTCTCTCTCTCTCTCTCTCTCTCTCTCTCTCCCTCCCTCTCCCTCTCTCTCTCTGTCCCCCTTTCCCTCCCTCTCTCTCAGTTTGTGGCTTTTGTTGTTATTTTTCAGCCACCAGCCCAGAAGATTGGCCTGTCATAATCTATGCCTCTGAGTTATAAGTGTTTTTAGACCCAAACCCTGCCTCGTTTTGCCTTTCCCTCTTTCCATCTCCTCTCGCCTCCCCCCTTGCCTGCCCTCTCTCACCATCATCCTTTATCTCGATCTTATGTGTCCTGGCCTGTGTGTCTCTCTCTCTCGCTCTCTCTCTCTTTCTCTCTCTCTCTCTCTCTCTCTCGCCTTAACCTTGAGTGGCCTACAGACTGTAAGTGAGAAAAACAATAGAAACTGAGGGCCACGTACACACACACACACACAGCCGGACTTCCGTCCATGTCTAGAGAACCTGACTTGTTGTGGAATGCTGTGGTTGGCTGAGTCATGTTCATTATGGTGGCTTAGTGGTTGATGATGTGGTCTCTGTGTTAAAGCCATTAGGGGAGGCCTGGAGCACTGGAGCGCGTGCACACATACACACACAAACACACACACACAGCTCCTGGGATATATGCGACAGCCCCTGCTCATCTAGGTAGAAGGGCTGCCCAACATACTAATGCAGATTCTTAAATTACTCTCTCTCTTTCTCTCATTTGTCCTTCCTCCCTCCCTCTGCTCCCCCTCCCTCTGCTCCCCCTGCCTTTCCCCACTCACATCTTCACTTCTGTTCCTCTCTCTCTCTCTCTTTCTCTCTCTCTCTCTCTCTCTCTCTCTCTCTCTCTCTCTCACACACACACACACACACACATAAACTCAGTGAGTTTTCAACTCATTTGACTTGATCAGTTCATTAAAGAGTTGGAGCTGGGTTCTCCTAATGGGCACTTGAGCAGCAACAAGGGAGAGCAGATTGCCTCCCTCGCTCACAAAATAATTAGACTGAGGGGAGAAGAGAGGGAAAGAGGGAGAGGGGGAAAACAGAGGGGAAAACATGAAAAAACAATCTCTTTAGTCCCCTGGGATGGCGACATAGGTTGTGATGGAAAGAAAGAGAGAGAGAGGGAGAGGGAGGGAGAGAGAGTAACATGGGGAAGAAGTGATGTATGCACTTGTGTGTGCATGTGCGCACGTGCGTTTGTTCCCATGATGCATTTCCAAATTGAACAAGAGAGAGGGTGACACTTTTAAAAGCCATCACCCTCTCTCTCCACTTTCCGGCTCTTTCACTCTTATTTCCCCTACTTTCTCCCCTCCTCCCATCTCTCGTTCTGTCTCAGATCAGCCAAGGTCATTGTATAGAGCGGACATCTTGTTAAAAAAAAGAAGTTTACTTTTAGAAACAATAAGAGCCCACAATCGAATAGTGAATTCAAGGTACTTCTCCTTTTTTCTATATATGTGTGTGTACCTACAAGTGTGTTTGTGTGTGGATGTATGTGTGTCTCCCAGTTGACCAGAGGCGTATGTATTGTCAAAAACATGTTCCTTTCAGCTCAGGGCAATAGAGATGTATCTACTCCGATACAAGAGTACACAAGTGTGCACCATATCTTCAATCAAGAACACAACATTGCATTATCCCAGTGAACATCTGTTGGAGGTAAGATAAATGTGTGTGACAGCATGTTTTGGGGGTTATATATTGAGATAACGGCACACTATAAAGTTACAAACTATAAAAAACACCAACCCTCCTATCAACTTGAACAACACCAAAATCTAGTACACATGAAGATTACTTCCTATCTGGCTGTAGCTCTGACACCGTTCCTAAAAACGTTTTTTTTTTGGTCTGCAGGTGAAGGCGGTGTGTGTGTGTGAGGGGGGGGGGCAGACTAAAGTAAACACCCCCTTGCTCGGCATATCTCATCAGGGAGACAGGGAGGTTTGTGTGTGTGTGGTGTGTATGGTGTGCGGTGTGTGTGCACAGGCCCTGCCCTCCTCTACTTATCACTACAATGGATCCCAGGTAAGGAGACAACAATGAATGAATGGAATAGATATGGGGAACAAATGACGGATTTGTAGAGCTGGGAGAGATTTGGCCTCGGCCTTGATCTGGCCCAGAAATATGAATTCTGTTTATATCTGTCCGATAAGAATAAGATTCTGAAATGAGAAAGGGAGGCTTAATTTTGTAATATTTTACACTGAAGGCTTTCAAGGGCTTTTAACAAAAGTGTGTGAGCATGCATGTCATTCATCCATGTCACGGAATTGACGTCAGTGACCTTGGTTTGCTCCACTAACAAAACAACTACACACACAGAAGCATGTTGCACAGAAGGAGACAGCAGTGTGTGTGTATGTGTGTATGTATCTCACTTCTAACTCCTAAATACGACTTTTCAAGTAACGTGCACAAATGGTAAAGATGGAGATAAGTATGCAATATACATAGACCCCCCCCCCCCCCCACACACACACACACACACAGCACACATCCACACACATTACGACAGCACCCAGCACAAACGGCAACCAAATTTGCATCAGACCTTGTTGGTGCCATCTTCCTGGATCGCGTGACCACATGACCCCAGGACAGTCTCTGTTCCTGTCTCTCGGCCAATGAGAGGAGAGGGCCTGCCTGAGCTATAAACTCTAAACACAGGGCGGAGAGAGCATGAAGAGGATGATGGAAAGAAGGAGAGAAGAAGAGAAAGAAAAAGAGAAAGAGGGAGGGGGAAAGAGACAAACAAGAAGTGAGTGTTGGGGAGAGAATCTGAAACCCTGTAAAAGGAAGGAGGGAGGGATGACTGTTGCGGGGGAGGAAGAGAGAGAGGGAGAAATGGGAAATGAAACATTAAATGCTTGCTGTAGTGCAATTCCCAGGATGGATTTTCTACAATCTGCATCCAGCCTGCAGTGTCGGAAGCAATCTCCAACCAGCTGTGTGTGTGTGTGTGTGTGACGCCTCCAGTCAACCCTCAATCGATGCTATGGGGTTTCAGGGAAAGGTAAAAAAAACAGGCAAAGCACTTCCAGGGGATATATATTAAGTGTGTGGTCCTGTGTGTGTGTGTGTGTTCCTGCCCTGTAACATCAAGTGAATGTGTAATCGTGCCACAGCGACTGCCTGGGGAACACACTGTGTAGGTGGCAGGACAAGAGAGGGAGGGAGGAAAAGAGGTAGAGAGGAAGACAGAGAGGGGCACAGGGCCGCACTTCTCCCATTACAAATCATCATCTCCATCTTGCCCTCTCTTCTCCATCGCCATACTCTCTTTGTCCCTTCCTTCCCATTTCTCCATCTCTCTCTCTCTCTCTCTCTCTCTCTCTCTCTCTCTCTCTCTCTCTCTCTCTCTCTCTCTCTCTCTCTCTTGCATCACGTACAGTATTCTCTCTCCACCAACTCCCCAACAGATATGTATCTGATATGTGTCCTCTGCCTCTCGTTCACTCACTCTGCCTGCTTTTTCAGTCCCTTTTTTCTCTCCACCCCTCTCTGAGCTCTCTCCTCCTCCTTCTCTCCTTATTTCTTTCCATCTCATTTCATAGCCATTGTCTGCTCCCCCCTTCTCTTTACTCCTCCTCTCCTCTCCTCTGCCCCCCTTCTATCTCGCCTCCCTTCCTCACCCCTCCCTTCTTCCCCCCTCTCTTCCTCCCCACTCTCTTCACCCCCCCCCCCTTCTTGCTCCTTACCGTCCCTTTCTCCCCCCAGTCCTCGCTCCCCTTCTTTCCCTCCCTCCCTCCCTCCTTTCCCCCCTCCACCTCTCTGCAGCCCATCTGCTCCATCTGTGGATCAGAGTAATGGATTAAAACAGCTCTTGGCCGCCCCACTCCTCAGTAGGCTGAATGGAATGGAGCCTTGGGCTCCCTTTCAAGATCCAGCGCAATCCGAGGTACAGGTGGTTGAGAGTGCTTGCGTGTGTGTGTGTGTGTGTGGGGGGGGGGGTTTCACCCGTGTGGTTAGGGGTTCATGTTAGTGTCTCCTCCTCATGCTGATTAGTGTTGAGTTTCAGCAACAACCTAAAATAGTTTCCTCCTCGCTTAGCTGCCACAAAAGGTGCTTTGTCATCGTGCGTCATCATGGAGGAACGACTGAATCTATGGGTTTTGCTGTTAGTGTGTATGTGAGTGTGAGAAAGATAGAGAGGGAGTTGAGGAAAAAAACGAGTGAGCATGAGAGGTTTATCTGTTGTGGATCTACATCTCACTGGTTCAATGTGTATGTGTGTGAATGTGTGTGTATGTCTGCGCCCATTCATCGGACTGGTCAGTTTGCCTAAATCAAGGAGAGAGGAAATTAAAGGAAGGAGATGGACTCGAGCTAAACTTATCCAGGATCATCAGATGTTTGTCTGTACTGGAGAAAGACAAGGCTTGCTTACTTGGCGGTTCTCAATAGTCCTGTGCCACTGTTTGGAATTTTGGACAGGCAAAACCAATCTAGCCACTGGCTAGCGGTAATCAAGCTATTGAGAGACATTCTTTGTGTATGTGAGTTGTTTTTCAAAGATTACCAATAACACATTTCCAATCTTTTTCTTCTCCAAGAAGAAAACAAATCTCAACAAAACAAAAACAAATGCAACACCGAGCTTTTATCGGTGTACCGGGACAAACAAGAATTGTCCCTCATGAAAAATTCACCTCCGCAGCATCTTCACATCTCCACAATTCCCAATTCCCTTTGCAATTCCCATGTACACGTGTGTGCGTGTGTCAGCAGGAACCTGGATGCCTCCTCTTCCCACTGCAGAGAGATCCTCGTTAGGCCTTGTTAGTATTCTGTCTGTCTGTTTCTGGTGGTAGATGGGTGGGGATGTGTGCGGGCGTCCGTATGGCTGCTGTTTGAGTGATGGCCACCCGGCGTCGGTGTTTCTGAGGAGACGGGAGAGTTGCAGCCAAAGCGGTTATTGTGTTAACATCCTGTTCTCCTTCGGCAGGTGGATTGAAGTGGCAGGAACAGGCCCAGCTAGGCAGGCGATGGAGGGTGGAACCCGCGTACACTTTCCAAGACGCAAAGAAAAGATGAGGAAGAGTCTCGACGACCGAGGTTTGACCTATTTGTTGGCACGTGCTTTGACATATTAACTGTGGATGGCTGAAATGTCCTAAACTCAACACAGACTGTTTCACTTAAAGTGCTGTGGCAGAGTAATGATGATTTTTTAAATGTAAATAGTTCACTTTTTCTTAGGGTGAACCTTTTGCAACTCTTCGTGTCATTACTTAAACTCTGTGTAAGTAAAAAAAAAAAAGTAGAATTACCTGGCGGGATCGCAGGCTATAGTTGGCCTGCCAGCAACAAACCATGCTTCATGTAAAAAAAAAACTTGACTTCCCTCTGGGTAAGACTAATGATTTACGCAGTCATGAAAAATCACCTCAAAGAAACTCACACCTAGTATCCACACTTATTGAATCTCCCTCTCTCTCTCTTTCACTCCACCTCTCTCTCCCCCTCTCTCTCTCTTTCACTCCACCTCTCTTTCCCTCTCTCTCTCTTTCACTCCACCTCTCTCCCTCTCTCTCTCTTTCACTTTCCCTGTCTCTCTCTTTCACTCCATCTCTCTTTCCCTCTCTCTCTTTTTCACTCCACCTCTCTCTCCCTTGCTCTTTTTTACTTTCCCTCTCTCTCTTTTACTCCACCTCTCTCTCCCTCTCTCTCTTTTACTCCACCTCTCTCTCCCCCTCTCTCTCTTTCACTCCACCTCTCTTTCCCTCTCTCTCTCTTTCACTCCACCTCTCTCTCTCTTTCACTCCACCTCTCTCCCCCTCTCTCTCTCTTTCACTCCACCTCTCTCTCCCTTGCTCTTTTTTACTTTCCCTCTCTCTCTTTTACTCCACCTCTCTCTCCCTCTCTCTCTCTCTCTTTACTCCACCTCTCTCTCCCCCTCTCTCTCTCTTTCACTCCACCTCTTTCTCCCTTTCACTCCACCTCTTTCCCTTTCTCTCTATTTCACTCCACCTCTCTCCCTCTCTCTCTCTTTCACTCCACTTCTCTCTCTCCCTAATTCAATCATCAGAGAGCTTTTTTGGCATTTGATTTAACAAAATTACATGGTTCTAGTTCAGCCCTCAGAGTATTTCTCACCCACTTATGTAAATTTGTGTGTGTGTGTGTGTGTGACGGTATAAATGCAATGACTTGTGTGTCCTCAAAGCATAACTCCATGGGTCTATGTATCTTCCAGTGTGTGTATGTGTTAAGTGTGTGTGCGTGTGTGTATGTGTGTATTAACCACCCACTCAGTGTGAGCTGGTGGGCGGAGGTTTGTGTGTGTATGTGCATGTGTGTGTGCACACGTGTGTAGAGTGGATCTGACGGTGCTGGCATGCTGGCAGTTGTGCCATGGCGGGGGCCCATGCTCCATGGCTAGGAGACTGGGTACAAAGATGGGTGGCACAGAGTCAAGGGTGACACGCTGGCAAAGGTCTACCCAAACACTCGATCCGCTATCTCTGTCGTTCAATTGGGCTTTTTTCTTCCTGTCTCTCTCTTTTCCAGTTCTCCATCTCTTCTCTTGAGGATGAGCAACTTGCCAGCGGAATGGCATCGAAACAACATTGCGATAGAGCCACCTGGGAGACGTTTGTTTGCCTCACCGTTTTGTCCTTTGATAAGGGTACACATATCATATCAATACCGTTAAATGAGTGTGCTACTTTGATCGTAGATGGCCATGTCTGATACCGTAAACTCCCTGTGAGGAGATCAAAGTTGATGTTTATTCCATGATGTGAAAAATATTATCAATTATTTAGTCACCAACCCGTTTAGTCAAAAAGCTCAGTACATCTATTCATTCAATACCTCACGCATGTAGGACATGCTTACCACTGGAACATCCATATCTGTTCTCACTTTTTTATCTCTCTCCTGAGTTGGTATAAAAGACTCTCAAGGCAAGAGCTCAAATGTACACAGTTGGAGTGGAACGTGGTGTTTACATTTTAGATGAGACCATGTACATGTGTAGCATGACACCATGTACTGTTAGTGCGTGGCATACTGAGAACCAGATGGGGAAGGCCTATATAAGCCAGAGACAATGACGCATCAGCCTTTGAACCATTTTTTATTGGTCCAAGGTCAGTCTGGAGACAACGTTGCTGTTTACATTTTCTGATTCCCCCTGACAACTAAACCTGTACATATGTTTTCCTTTGAAAAGTTTCTTAAAATACATTGATTGTGCAGAAAACCATGACATCTTGCATTGCATCTCGCATGACACAGTGAAACCAATGGCCTCCTTCCAGATAAACCCTGCCTATGTAATGATCCAGATTGTCTGAAGTGGGGGATGGGTATAGTTCAGTGGTGGAACATTTAACTTCAGATCAATAGGTCACAGGCTCAAATCCTGCCAGAATGTCTTAAGGATAAAAGTGTCTACTAAATGTAAGATTATTTTCTTTCATGTTTGAAAGAAAATGGTATTTGACTCAGGCATGACTCGAAGTACAGGGATAAAAGTGGTCCCCTGTTTGTCTGAGTCAGCTGTATAGGGCTTCGATCGCCCCAGTTTCCCTCCGGCACAACGATGGAGTTTAACGCCCGTCACACTCCCTAATGCTAATTAACATATGGACGGTGCTCACCGACTGTGGCGCGATGTGTCATGTTTACGCTGTCGCGGGACGCTCCTTTTTCATTAGTGGGAGAAGGCATAATGATCTCATAAATAACAGGGATTCACGCGGCGTAACAGGCAGCGACAGTGCTTAACGACGATGAACAAGGATTTTTTCAAAATAAAAGCGCTGCTAGTTAGTGTTGTTTTTCACAATAAAAGCTTAGAACTTGGAGGATACCTGTACGTATTTCGTTTTTCACCACGGACTCTCTGAAAGGGAGAGTGAGAGAGGGAGAGAGAGAGAGGAACAATGTAAATAAGTCCACTTTTGGGCTTCTGAATTCCTGTTATGGTGGCAGTGTAGGATGTGTTTTGCCTTGACAGATTTTTGTTAGATGTGTGTTAGTGTGTGTATGCATGATCCACAGGTGCACCTGTGGTAAGCCTCCCAGGTCTCCCCCAGGTGCTCATAGGTTCAGACCACAAATGTCTTTTGGTTTCTTCTGTCCTCTGTCCTCGCCTCTCTCCACAGGGTCTCCACCTCAGGGGAGAAGGAGGTTCATCAGAACACCTTATAAGGCAAAGAAGGAAACACTTTTCAGGTTTACCCTTTTCTTTTTACTGCTGTTCATGAATGCTGTGATCCTGATTCTGGTCATTCCTATTCACCCACAGCCAAACCCCTCACTCACCAAGACACACACACAAAACACACACAGCCAGAAATGGGCCAAGCCAGACCCAGGATAGCCACTGTCTACCTCCATTATGTGTCCCTGGCTCAATGTGACATTACTACCTACTGCCAAATATCCAGTAGGTCTCTCTCTCTCTCCCTCCCTCCCCCTCTCTCTCCCATTGTCTTTTGCTATCTGCATCAGAAGGGAGGCACACTGCAGAGGAAACAGCACATATCGTTATCCTCTCATTTACCGAAAGGACAGAGGGGAAAAAGAAAACTGGATGGAGTGGATGCCATGTAACCGGATGTCATTCCTGGCAGGTGCATCGTTCTGATTTCAACCAATCACAGCAAGGTAGAATTATACCACTCTTCAGACAATGTGCCCTCCTTCCACTCTCCTCTTATTGGTATTCAGCAGCAGGCCCAGAAGTTGGAGAGAACCTTACAGTATCAACTTAGTCTGAGACCTCGTTCTTCTCCTCCTCTATAACTTGCTTAACTCCGAAGCGACTGCCTCAACTCTGCGAGCTCACACACATTGATCAGATTTGCCTTTTTTTAATTAGAACGGAGCCTCTATCCATCGTCGGTTCTCTCTCTCTCTTTTTCTCCCTCCTTTCTTCTCTCTCTCTCTCTCTCTCTCTCTCTCTCTCTCTCCTCTCTTCTGTTTTTGTCTGGTGCAGTCTCTGCTCGCGACTCGTGGCAATCTGTTCATTGTGCCATGATATTAGGTGATTAAAAATCACCGTCTCAGAGGTTGCGGACGGGGAGAATGAAAACGAGTGCCGTCTTTGGCGCGGGTGGCACCTGAGGTGAATTTGAATGGTGCTCACATTGGGGCTCCCCCCATTGATATTCAAAGCAGTTTCTGAATCAAGAGAATCCTCCATAAAAGAGGATTGAGGAAGGTAAAGAAAAACCAATAAACAAACAAAAGAGAAAGAAAATAAATTTAAAAATTAAAAAAGCGAAGGGCTAGACAATGGCTTGCTACTTGGGCTAATCCACTTCCTAGAAAGGCACACAGCAGGCTAGCATATCCTAGCACTCTGGTAACAAAACTTCAATAACAAACACAACTTACTCATGATTAACAATAACAGGGATATCAAGAGTTAGATGCCAGCAATCTGGTGAAAAGAGGAAATTGCTAGGCCACAGCGATAAGCCTGTACTTATGCAGGTAAACAACTTTACTAGTTGGTAAACAACTTTACACACAATACAACTTTGTCAGCATGCTCTTGCTAATACATTCCTTGGACGATAACAGTAATATCAAATGTAAGATACTATTTTTCAAATCACACAAGGCTGTTTGCTGAAGGAAATTGGTTATGCTAAGCGACAGCATACCTGTCTTCTTTTCCCAGAACAATGTATCATTAGCATATGGTTTTCAAAGACTAAAGATAAATTCTATTCATGCTATTCATGACATGGTTGAGTTCAGACATATCAAGGACTTGTCTGGAATGCAGAGTTTTGATAAACGTAGTCTAGCAGGAGGTCTGCTTTAAAAACCTTCTGGATCATTCTGTCTGGTCAGGGCACTAGCATGGCTCTGTCTACCTTTACTATTCTGTATTCTCTACTTTCTGTTAGGAGAAGGAAAGTGTGTTAAAATATAAAGCGGGAATCAGAAGTGCGTGTTGAGAGTGACGGTGGAATGTGGGAAGATCAACTGAAAGTGGAAGAAGAGAAGAAAGGAGGGAAGTAAGAAATCACCTCTGAGGTTGGTACAACACATCAGAGCCAGTAGGCTGTGGGGCTTATGGAAGGTACAGGGGGGAAGAAAGGACAACAAGAGGAAAAGGAGGAGGCCAAAAGAAAGAAAGGAAAGAAAGGTTTGAAGAACTGGCCTGTCGCCGCTGCAGCTGTATTACGGCTGAGAACAAAGAACATGGATACATGTTCCCCCAACACCTCGGTTCCCCGGACGACTGTTGTTCAGGGCGACTAAGACACCTTTGCAAGTTGAGCTGGGGGAGGTCCCATCCCCCTTAAAAACACATTTCTTACCCCTCCCCCTTCACTGCCATACCTCATCCCACCCCGTTTTTCCCTCTGTTTGTTCCACGTTTCAACTAGGGGCCAATTCCCGCCAGTCGGAGAAGAAGAAAAAAACCTTTTGTGGTGTTTCAGGAAAAGACAGCTTTAGACTCAAGGTGATCCCTCCCTCCCGTTCTCCTTTCATGCTCTTTCTTTATTTACTTTTTAATATTTTTTCCTTCTTTTTTTTCTCTTCTCTCCATTTTTTTTTGCCAGTTCGATGACTGAAACAGTGTTCCATCTTTGCAAGTTGTCCAATCAGGCGACAAATCTGCTAATTTATCTGTTTGCGAGTTGACGAGCATTGCCGTGAGCGACAGGCCCCAATGCACCATGGGTACTTTCATTCCCCGTTTCAGGTTGAGGAGAACACATCATTTAAAAACTTAGACTAGGAAACAACACACCTCTTTAAAAACAAGACATTTTAATTGTGTCTGGTTATGAATAAAGCAATTATTCCCAAACCATAGAACTTCTGTTACAATTAGTCAATTTCTTTGTTTACTGCCTAGACAATTGCAATAGTAGAACCACTTTTTCTCCTGACGGTCCAATTCAAAATGTTTGAGTTTATTGATGTAAGTTGTAGCTCATTGGACTGCTGGACTGTACAGTATATATCTTTACCAGTCTAACTTACAAGGCTTCTGGCCCCAACTCAATCCCTCGAGGAAAAAGTGAGATCTATGTTCTGTTTCAAGGCAGCCAGGAGTCCAGCTCTGGATATTGAATCGATTCACCCGGAGTATAGACGATCCAGACCAGAGACATTCCCCCTTGGAGATATCCCTCCATACGTACATGGCAGAAGAGTGTTTAACTCAGGATGCATACAGGATTTTCAGGTCTACTTCCTGGGGTTCAACGTGCCAGACAAGAGCAATGGAGCATAGACAAAGGATCTGGGCATGATTTCAGGTAGTGTTTGGTACCCTCTCGCGTACGCTGGAGCGGTATGTGTGTCGGAATGGGAGGTTGGAGCCCTGTGTCGTCCTCTCCTCTCAGACTCCATTAGCTCTCCTAGTGCACGCTGTCTCTGGCCGCCACGGTTGCCACGGGGTGACTCATCTAATGGAGAACCACAGTAACCCCCCTCCTCCTCGTCCTCCCAGACACATGAGGAGGAGGCGGAGGAGAAGATTGGAGAGGGTGGCAGGAGAAGAAAGGATAGGAGGGGAGGTGGGAGGGGAGAGTTAGAGCCCCCCCCCCTACAAACAGGAATGGAAGGAGGAGGACAAGGGAAAGAGGGCCTCTCGAAGGAAAAATGGGGAGAGGAGGGTGAAAACGAGTTGTATCTTTACCACAAAGGACAGTGAACATCAAGCGCAGGATGATTAGGTGAGATGAGCGAGAGCTGGTGAGAGTGTAAAAGAGAAGGGATGGCTAAGGGAAGGAAGGAAAGGAGGGAAAGAAGGAGGATGCAGACAGGCCACACAAAGAAGAGAGAGAGAGAGAGCAAGGAGGAGAGTGCGGTCTGCATGAAGAGTGGAGACAGCTGGGTCTCTCAAATAATGTCTGTAGGCTTTGTAGGGGCTTGCATGTTTGGCCAAACAACCAAAACTATTCCGCTAGGGTTGACAGAAGAGGGGTGAACTGAACAGTGTATTACAGTAACATGAACCAAATTTCAATGGAATTGCAGTTATTCGACTCTATGGGTTGAATCAGAGCAAGAGGGGTCAACGTAAGTTCAAATGAAATTGATATTTAATAACATTGCAAACGAATTAAATCAATAATCAGTCTGCTTCTGCCCTCTCTGCAAAACATTCGCACACGCATACTTACACAAACACACATCTATGTAGACCTCAGTGTGTCATGCATGCAGAGACACAGGTGTCAACACGCACACGCACGCACGCACACACACACACACACAGACGAGAAAGGTCTCATTTCATGTCATGGTGAGGGGGAATGGAAAAAACTGCAGAGTCTCTATGCCCACAGGCTGTTTGCTTCTCCATCCTGCTGCCCAGTTAAACCACCTGTAGGGGGCACTGCAGCACTACAGAAAAACACTGCACACACACGCACACACACACACACGCTGCAAGAAGACACTGTACATAAAAACACATTATCTCATCGCTGGTTATATGTTGCAGACTAACACACTTGAGTAACCCACCCCCCCTCTCTGGGTTAGCAGTAGAGTCCAGGTCTATGTGCTTGTGTGTCATATTCCTCCTAAATTGGTGCCTGTTTTTTTCCGCCCTGCAATTCTCTCTTCCTCTCTCTCCCTTTCTGTCTTCCTCCTGCTCTCTCCTGCTGTCTCCCGTCTCCCTCTGTCGCTGACAGTTATGTGGTGTCAATGGAGAACAATGTAGAGATGATTTGCCTGGTGTCTGTCTGTGAGCTGACAGTGGACACACACACACACGCACACACACGCGCACACAACAGTCGGCTATCGTTTCGCGGGTGTGATATCTCTTCACATATCGTACCCCCATACAGGGGGTGGCTGTCGACAAAATGTCTGTAGTTAGTCACACGCCAACACACACACACACACACACACACACACACACACACACACACACACACACACACACACACACACACACACACAGCAACTGCAGAGCCACTAGGCTGTGAATTTGCTGTGTAGAGGTGTTGTATGTTGAGCTGCTGAATACAGAGCCGTGATTCTGTTCTGGATATAGTAGCAGCTGAAACAGATGAGTTGCTCATGGCTGTACACACACACACACACGCACGCACACACACACACACACGCACACACACACACGCACAAACACGCACACACGCACACATACAGACACAGAACAGATGCTAAGGCAGCAGTACCATAATCCAACTGCGATGGTTGGGAACACAACTTCAGGCTGCCATGCACCTACAGTAGATTGACTCGGCTGTGTGTGTTTATGCATGCAAGTGTGTGTTTTGGAGTGTTGGAGATACTAAACTTTAGTTCTTGACTAAGTACTTTCAATCTGAAGTGGTCAGTTCATACTTAAATACTTACTCTTCATGATTCAATTCAAATTCCTTGGAATGATTCTGAACGAGTTCTCAGGTCATGGTCATTGGATTTAACAGCAGAACAGAAGGAAAAAAGATTCATTCTATTTCAATACGTAATGTGTCAGTGAGTGTGTGTTTTGTGTACACTATGTGGGTAAAAGAGAATTTGTGTCGGTGTGGGTGATGTAAAAGAAGATGAGTGAAAGCGCTCGTGTGTGATTGCGAGTCCAGTTGAGTGAATACGTGGCACGAGTGCACCATCTGACGAATACGTGCAACGAATGTCAGAGAGTGTACTGAAATGTGCTTACCTCTTTGACTATGTACGTGTGTCTATACGTGTGTGACGCAGCCCCACGCTGAGTGTGTGTGTTAGCGCTGTGTCTCATGGAGGGACGTGGGGCTAACTGGTCCATGCATTACTGCCATAAAGGGCTGCAAGCCTTACGTGCAGCCTGTCTTACTGAGTCGGAATGCCCTTGATAGTTTGATAATGCTTCTTGAGTAAGCCAGGGGGGATTTCACAGGACCCTCACTCACGTATTACTCATATGTCATTTGGTGTATTGCTAGCTAAAAGGGCAGAGTGTAATGTCAGTGTGAATATTAAGATAACCCCTTGAAGGGTAAAGAAGCTCATTGAAATGTCATGGGGTTGGGTTGGTGTGGAGGATTGCACTCCAAGGAATTATGGGTCTTGTGGTTTTATATACTGTGTATTCAGCATTAGTGGTTTATATTCTAGGAGACACCATGGGACTGTCATGGGGGGTTGCATCCTGCATACGCACACACGCACACTCACACATACATACACACACACACAAACACACACACACACACATTCCAACAGAGGCACTTTTAATGCCAATATGCACATAGTATGCTTTCAGAATCAGAAAGTCAAGAACAGGCAGTTTGAAATAAACTATCATAACCACCAACAGAACTTTGGTAAAAGAAAACGCCTTTCATTTTAAACAACCAGAAATCAGTCAGGGGTAGTCTGACATCCTGTCTAAAGTGCTTCCTGTATGTGGCTCTGGCCTTGGGTCTTGATTGGTCTGTAATGTGTGTGAGCCACTTCCAACGCTTTAGGAAGTGATGGAGAGAGGGAGAGAGAGGGGGGGGAGAGAGAGAGAGAGAGAGAGAGAAAGAGAAAGAGAAAGAGCTTGGCACTCACATGGATGGCAGACCTGGTGAATGGTTGTCCACAACAGATGCCCCCCCACCCCCCCACCCTCCTTCTCTCCCCCCTCCTCTCCATCATTCTGTTCCCGCCCCGCTTCCCTCTCCACTCTCTCCCCTCTCCCCCCACCATCTCTTTTCTATTCTATGATCCATATTCATGTAACCCCCCCCCCCCGCTGTTTGTAACTGTTCTGTGCTTGGGGGCTTTCTTGCCTTGATTCTGATTTACAGTAAGATCTTGGGATTTTTCCAGAAATACCATTATCAGACCAACCCCTACAGCCACCCCCCACAATCCCTCTCTAGCCTGTCTCTCCCTCTGTCTCCAATAGCGACAGCACCCCCACCTCCGTAGCCTGCTCCCCCCATACCAATCCCATTGGGTTTCCTAGGGCCTCTGCTCTTGCGACAATCAGGTGTGCTGATGTCACCAAATACCACTTTTAATGGAATCTGCGAAGGCATGCAGGGTCTGTGAGTGTGTGTGTGTGTGTATTTGCGTGTGGGGCACTCTGAGGTAAACGACCAATACAGACATTAAGGAGTCATCGATTGGGGGATGGTATGAGGGGTATTGATCCAGCTGACCCTGCCTCCATTTCATATCATTAAAGGTATTCCCATGCATACCAGACTGGGCTAGGATAACCCTTGGGGCCGCATCTTAAATGACACAGCCTGTGTCCTAGACTGTTGATAAGCAGGCTCGGTTGAAGTGCACCGGATAGTAGTCGTGTCTGTTTGAGACTCGGCCAGACAAACGGTTTTAAGCGACTGAAGATGAACGCAATCAACAATGAGCCTAGTTTTTGAGGAAAAGTATTGCATTGTATTTTTTTATTAAACTGTTTTGTAATTGCCAAGGTTTGGAAGTGTATGACACACAGGCAATCAAAATCAGACAAAAATACACCTTGGGCAAAAAACTAAAACATAGAAAAAGAGGCCTAACCATAGAGGAAGGACATTTATTCTGCCTCCAACGAGTCCAGATTCAATTAAAAGTTTTGGGGGGCCACCGCTAATGACAAATCAGCAGTGAAGGAGAGAAGGAAAATGAGAAAAAAAAGAAACGCAAATGCCACACAGTTCTTGATTGCTTTCAGAAAGAGGGGGAGCGATCAGGGGCATTTTGGGTAGATGAGTTTTTCCTCATCGGGTGGTCGTGTCTGATATGACACACACACACGAGTGCACACACACAAACACACACACTCGCACACACACAAACGCACACTTGCCGTCAGTCTCTTAATTGACTATGGCAAGATTGTCATCGAGACACAAGGCCAGTCTTTCACACGAGGGAGAATGAAGGAGGCAAGAGAGGGGGATTAAAAAGTTGAGAAGGAATGAGTGAGACACGATGAGAAAGACAGAGAGAGAGAGAGAGAGAGAGAGAGAGAGAGAGAGAGAGAGAGAGACACGATGAGGAAGACAGAAATAAATAATACAGACTTGCTGGAGGTAATGAGGCCCCCCTCCTTCTTTGTTCCCAACCTTTTTTATGCTGATGTCCCTCATCCCTCCTTCCTCCAAATGAAGGAGGTCCGTGAGGAGGTGAGCCAGCAAACACACACACACACACACACACACATAGCACCCCACACACACCCTCACCAACACACACACACACACACACACACACACACACACACACAGCAAGAGTTCTAGAGTGTTATAAACGTCACAAGGTGCAATGGTGGGATGGCTGTTAAGAGAATAATAACTGTGACAATCAGTTCAATGGCTGACAAATCAAATAGCAAATAAATACAGAGTAGACTATATACATACAATTACTGTCTAGATGGCCATATAAGAAATTACAAATCCATAGAGGCAAGTTTTGTAGTTAGGGTTCAGTTTAGGCCTGTGGCTGACTGTTGGGCTGAGACAGAAGGTGTTTGGAAACACCGAGGCACCAGTGAGAAACATCTCGCTGGCAATGAAAGTTTTATGGAAGCCTGTAGAAGAGGCTCTATTAGCTTAGTTCCTGGTGGACGTGGAAGGGAAGTAAAGCTTTATGTGGTGAGACTGACACGAGATGGGTGAGCGAGGGATGGGGTGTGGTGGAGAAATGAGAGAGACAGAGAGGAGAGAGAGGTAGAGGGAGAGGGAGAGAGAGGAGATGGTGATGAAGGACATTTGGGATTTCGAGTGAGAGGCATGGTGGAGAAGGAGGGGTGAGTTAGAGGGAACAGTGAGAGACAGAGACCGGCAGACAGACAGACAGTTGAGAGAGGAGATGTGTTGGAGGAAGGACGAGGTAGAGTGTTTTCAGGCGGGGGATGTGGTAGTTGAACAGTGTGTGATGGCAGAGGATACCAAGGGACAGCACAGAGGGCAGGAGGGGACAAAATGGTCACAGGCCAAAACAACAAGTACTCAGTGTCTTGGCGGTCATTTGGGAGAGTTGAGTGGAAACTCTGGACCTGGAGCACATTCTCTTTCTCTCTCTGTCGCACACACACACAAACACACACATACACTTGCGTACACACACACACACACACACACACACACAGGCACACACGTACACAGGCACACGCACACATTGCTGTGACTTCAGGCTGGGGGGTAAGGGCCTCTGATTGGTCAGATGAAGTAAAAGAGGCCGGCAGCCAATCTACCACTAAGGAGTGGACCCCAGGTACTCAGAGCTCTTCAGCTGCACAGCTAGAGGCATCACACACACACAAACACACACACGCATGCACCCACGCACCCACGCACCCACACACAAACACACACAGTGTGCGGCAATCTGTCCTGCCTCAGTGCTGATGGTCGGTGGGCGGGTAGGAGGGTAGGAGGGTAGGAGGGTTATCCCCCGTCCAATCAGAGTCACAGCATGGTGCTTACAGGTCCCTAGGGTCAAACCAAACATAGACCCACAAACACGCACACAACCTCACTCAAAAACACACACACATACAGACACACACGCACATGCACAACATTCCTTGTCTGTTCAAATCTACAGCTGTATTACCAAAGCCCACACAAACACATGCACATGGTTTATTGGTGGAGTAGTAGTACTTGCAGTAGTACTACATAAATAATAATAGTAATAGAAATGGTGATGGTGTTTTCTGGCAGTAGCTGAAATGTTCCTTAATGTCTGTAAACCAATGGTGCAGCAGTTTGCTACTGCAAAGGCTAACTCCTATCTCAAGGGTAGCTCATGATTCAAAGCTGACACCTTGCACATACACGCACGCTCACAAACACACACACACACAAACACACACACACGCACACACGCACACACTGGTAATGGAACCAAGATCTGCTGCTGTGGTGTTTTCCGCCATTGAACCAAAAAATAATCCATTATCACAATTTCCCTTTTCTCTCTCTTTCGTTCTATCTCTCTTTCTCTCTCTCTCCAGTTTTCTCTTTCTATCTCCCTTGCTCTTTTTCTCTATTCTCACTTTCTCTCCTTGGCCATCCCTTGCTTTTGTCTTTCCTCTCTTTGTTTATAGCAGGGCCTGTGTATGGGAAACAAACCAAGGAAGCAAGAGTGCAGGAAATACAGAAGAAAAAGAGGCCTGGATGGGGTGAGAGAAAAACAAGAGAAAAAGAAAATGTTTGACGGGTGTGAAAAAGAAGCCGTGGCGTGGTGCAGTGAAAAGGAGGAGCGGAGGAGAGGGGGAGGGGTGGGGCGGCACAGGAGGGGTGTGAACTCGAGGTGCCATGAGCGAGGGAGTGTTTTCACCTGCTGGAGGGAGTGAAAAATAAAGAGATGAATGGTGGTGGTGGTGGGGGGGGGGGGTGGTGTGGGGGGGTGGGGTGCTGAGAGAGCAGCTCTGTTGAGCGACACAACATTGCTGAGAAATGGGAGAAGTGAGGGATTTACAATGAGGACAGGACACAGATGACTGTGGTGCCGGTGACAGTGTGTGTGAGTGAGAGAGAGACAGAGAGAGAGAGAGGTGTGTGCGTGAGTGAAAAAGAGAGGTGTGCTTGTGTGTGTGATTGATGGGGGAAAGCCATGAGTAGCCTGGCCGTCATGCACTTGCCTGTTTGTGCGTCCACGCGTGTGTGTGTGTGTGTGTACACTCTGACTGTATACAAAGTGGATCTCAAATGAACAGAGCTGGTTCTTTGGTTACCTCCTACTCTCCAGATGATTCTCTCCTGCACGGACCTGTTATGATCTATTCTTATTTGACTGACAAGAGATGAAAAGAAATGAAAATCCATTATGAGGTAGATTCTATTTTTCACCTCCCCCCCCCCCCCCCGGCTCCCAAGAACTGTTGGTGATAGACAGATCATACAGCAAGATGAAAAGACACCCCCCTCCATCCCTCCCTCCCCACCGCTCCCGTCTCCTCCCTCCATCTCAGCGGACAGGTCGACCCCCCCCACCCCCCGCCCCACCCGGGTTGCCCCCTCCCCCCCTCCCTGTGGCTGATGCGTGATGGGTTTGAGGTCAAAGGTCAGCGCGGAACTCTTTGTCTGTGACGGGGCGAGTGATTGATGTGCGGGTGTCTGGGTAGTGGGCATCGTTCACACGTGTGGAGGTGTGTGCTGCACGCGCACGTAGACATGCTGTCCAGACATGGAAACGCCCACACACGCACACACACACGCACACTCACACACATGCACAAACATGCAAAGCGCACCGCTGGCCTCTCTCTCCAAAGTCGAGTGAGTCGGCGATCTCTTGAGGAGGTCTCCTGTTATGGGGTCCTTCCTCCACAAGCCCTTTCCCACCCACATCCTCTTGTAGGCGTCCATCAATCTGCCTGACTGAATCTGACAGTAATTAAAACGAACAGCAACGACTTGCGTCTCTCTTTCTACAGCTGTCTCTCTCCCTTCCTCTCGCCTTCCATTTCTCTCTCTCTCAAACTCTCTTGTTACTTTATCTCTTTTTTTTTTCTCCAAGAGGTGGGCCGGTATTTACTCGCTTGGTGGTTCTCGCGTTCTGAAGGTCTCGGGTCAGATCTCTCAAGGGTGGCATTGGATTGGCTCGCAGCTAACACCGCCCACAGCAGCTCCAGCAAACCACCTTGGAGGGGGAGGGAGGCCACGTCTAGGCCTCCGCCACTGTCGTCGAGGGACAACAACAATATCGGATAGCGCAGAAAAAGAAATAAATTATTCGAAAAGTAGATACAGACCACCGGTCTTAATGCAATTTCAGAAAACCAATACAAAGTCTCCACAGGGTTGATTAGGACTTTAACGAAGGCATAATGGAAACAGGAAGAAGTGAGTCTGGGATGATGGAGGGCAGAATGAGTTATGACACCTCTTATGGGGCCCATATTGGAAGACGGGGGGGGGCTTGGCTGTGTTTATGACTGGTAGCGGTTTGAATTTGCTTCACGCTCAGTTCTCTCTCGACCAATGAACCCTCCTTCCTTCTCAGAATTAGTCTAAGGTGGCTTCATCGTATTCCCACTGTGAGAGACAGGAGGAGGGAGAGGAAGTGAACAAACCTGGTAGGGCATGCGCATGAGCGTGTGTAGGTGTGTGTGTAGGTGTGTGTGTGCCTCTGACATTGTGCTCCACCTTAACCCCTTTTTTTCCTCACCCACCCTTCAAGTTCCTTCATGTGGCTTTTACTCTCTCTCTCTGCCCCTCAGACTCCCTCCAGCTGCTCTCTCTCTCTGTTCTGCACGTCTCTCCTCTCCAAAGTCTTTCCCTTCTTCTTCTGCTCCTCCCGGTCTTCTGGGTCTTCCCGGCTCAACTCTTGATAAGCATTGCACTTTTTCATGCCCCCCAAGCGTGCACGCACACACACACACACACACACACACACGCACGCACACACGCACGCACACACGCGCACACACACACACACACACACACAGTTGCCTCACTCCTTTTCCTTCCTCTGTCCTCTGCCTGCTCTCTGCTCTCTGTCTTTCTCTCCCAACCCTTCATAAAAATGTTAATTGAAACAGAGTTGGTAAGGAGATATGTGTGGCCACTCGTGGTTCATCTGAGCTCTGCTCGAGTGTTGAAGCCTCGCTAGGGAAAGTCATTAATTTTTATCTGTTCTGACTAGTCAACTGGAACCCAACAAATAACAAGGGGACTGAGCCAACACACACACTGCATGGAATGCACGCGAAACACAACAGATATGTAAACTCTGACAAGCACACACACACACATTGTATTTTCGCTTGGCATCACCGTACTCTCTAAGAACATGTTTCTCCCTCCTTCATTCACACCTGTACAATTAAATGTTCTGTAATTAGTTACTGTCATTTCCTCCAGTTACTCTGCCAAAGAAGGGGTAAAAATAAAGATCATAGGATTGCTGGTATGTGGAGAGAGAGAGAAACAAAGGGATGGAGATAAAGGGGGAGAGAGAGAGATGAATGCTACCCCCAGGTAAACTGCTTGCCTACTAGTTCATACACACTCATCCTTTCATTTTCTTTGAAATATTGAATGTGAGGTTATGGCTTTTGCCTTGGATCGACCCATGCAGCTGAATCATACCTCAACATGCACGAACACACACACACATCTGCACACACACACACACACATACCCTCACACACACACACTCACAAACACGGACACACACAGCAATCCAGGCAGTGACAGGGGGTCATATTAAGATGAAAAATGTTCCGGGTCTTGTCTCAGACAATAATCCCAGCTGAGTCAGAACGTCAGTGAGAAAGCCAGGAGGCGGGGGGGGCGGATAGCAGGATGCTAGCAGACGGCTAGAAACTCGGAGACTAGGGATGAAGTACAGAGGGAAACTTGTGCTTGCTGCTTAATCTGACGCCTTTTAAAGGTGTGTGGGGATTATTTTTCCCCGCTCCACCGTAAAGTAAGGCAAAGCGCACCCCTCGCTTACTTTTCAGTGCTTTTTCACATTCAACCTTTGATAAATCGGAAGGTAGATGTTATGTTCTTTTTTTTCCTGCCTGAAAATTGGATTTGGATCTTTCTACACATCCTTGGTCTGTGATGTTTTCAAAAGTCTCCCTCTACCTCTCCCTCCCTCTCTCCCTCCCTCCCTCCCTCCCTCCTAGGTTAGATGAAAGGGGGATTCTAATAATGACAGAGTGACATTTCAGCCGTCTGATATCTGTCCCTCACTCAGACTTGGTATACAGAAAAAACTGACACTTAAGATGAGATAATCAACTGGAATCTGTTTCTCTGTCTTTCTCTCTGTCTGTTGGCCACTCTCTCTACCCCCCTCCCCCCATCCTGATCTCATTCCATCATATCTCTCACTCTTTGATATCCACCAGCAAGCGTAGGACAGTTTTCACAAATCAAAGACTCCAGCACACATTTTTTAGTGCGGGAGAAGTTCTCAGAGTATTGTGGTACATGATCTGTCGAAAATTAATCCAAATGAATCCTCACAGCAGCACAGCTGCTTCCAAAAGGTCAAGTCAAGATACAATGTTAGTTCACTAAAAAGCCATTTGAGAATAGGTTGAGATCGTTTGGGCTTCAAGACCACTCATCGTTCCATTTCCCAGATGAAACTGTGAGACGGCGAGCCTCAACCATCCTGAGGGAAAACGTATTTTGATTGGTCTTTCGCACCTCCACCCAAGTCGGCTTCACCATCTGCCAGGTGTTCTACCATGTGCACTCAAACTCCACCTTCCCCACAAAACCCATACCAATCTTCAGATAAACATCTGAGATCAATCAGAGATCAATACACAGACATCTGTGGGTGTGGATCAGAAGTGTAGCTAGCAGTAGCGCCAGTTCCGTGGTAAGAGAAGCTTCCAGAGCAGCCCGACTGTTCTACAGGAATCAATGTTTTGTTCCCCGTTGTCCTTCAGCAAACTAATTAACTGATATCAGACTCCTCAGACGCAACTGCCATTGTGAGGCATCTGAAACTATAAACCATGATGAAACCATGACATGCAGGTACCCCATAAACACACACACACATTCTGCCAATAGGTCCGTACACATGGTTGTGTAATGAGTTTGCATTCAGTTTAGCGTCTCCTTTCGTCGACAGGGGAAGGGTGCGATGAATGTGCAGCCTTGAGGAGGGAGTTGTGAATGCCGTGGGAGGCCTGGAGCGTCTCTCCGCAGACGGAGAGCCTCGGCGGGGCGTTTTGTTTCTCCTGTTTCTCCATGATGACAAGGACGGAGGCCGCCGCCCACCTCGACCTGGATCTCATCAGGCGGGACTTGGATTGGCGCATGTTTATTCATGAGGGCAGGCGTAAGGACGCATGCATGCGCACACACACCCACGATCAGACAACACACTAATGACAGGAAATATGCACCCCCCCACACACACACACACACACACACACACACCTTAGTTACAAGAATGCCACTGAATGTACAGGCTAAAACACACTAGGGGCCCAGTTTATCCTAATATGGTGTCCCCATTAGTGTCAAATACCAAAGCGCTGTCATCCAATCATCACGCTCCGTCTCCACCCTGAGGAAATAATTAGCTTACCAGCTCTCCTCTCCTGTTGCGTAGCTAACAGCAAATACATCTAACTATATATAAATATAACTATAAATAATACAACCACACATGCTTCCCTGCTTATGACGAGAAATCCATGTGTGTGTGTATTACATGTTATCTGTATTGTATGTGTTTGAGAGTGAATGGGACTGTGTGGGCCCTGTGGGTGATTGTGTGTGTGCGTGTTTCGCACACGCATGTGTCATTCATCTCAGCCAAAAGACAGGAAATCTGGTTTGCTTCAATCCTTTTATATTGAAAGGGATTTGTTTACAGTGCTAATGCTGTAACAAAGTCAAACCAAGTTGGAACCGGAGCATGTGTAAAAGAGGTGGTTTGGTGACACCTCTGTTTGGTTGCCTTGTCTGAAATCTTAGTGCAAACCATACAAGACCTAGGTTGAAACCCCCCTGTTCTTCACAGATCCCATCCCCGGGTATTACTGAAACTAACTGTTGCTGTGGTGGTACTACTGCTAAATTGTAATGTTTTATGAAAGTTAAGTTTACAGAATCAAACTTTGTATTCTCTCATGATTTGACGATGAATTAGGAGGAGAGCAAAGATATTTCAATTCAACTCTAATGAGAGGCAATTATTACCTTTCAAAAGGGAATAATTAGATATTCAGAATTTTGCGGCAGGAAATTATAATTAGTTAGGGTGGCAGGCGGAAAGTAATGTGAGGTACTAAGTGGGAATGTCTGTAAATGGTTGCTTTTGTGACATACATGAAATTGTTTTTTTCGGAGACCCTCTGCATCTTGCCATCCCAATAGTGTGAATGAAGACAATTTGAGTTGCTTAGATAAGATGGTATTTAGGCTCAACATTAAGCACATTAGCGTTCGATCACTGACTGACTTTCAATTCCTTGAAGTGTTCTTACCACCATTCTGGCCACTCCACACGTGCTTCAAGATGGGAAAGGAGAATACAGAACACAGCCAACACTATCTCTTTTTCACATGCAACAAACCACTTCATTGTATGCACTCACAGTATGTCTACATGCTTGGGACAAGGGTGTTAATAGTGATGTAAAGTTTGTATTTAGAAGCGGCAATAGTAAAGGTTAATGATGCTTTGCACAATGGGCTGCATTGGTGTCAATGATGTAAGGTCATATGTGCAGGAAGGTGTGGTTGGGACAAACGGATAGGAGTCCAGTTAAAGTTGGTGAGAGCAGTGTTATGTGAAACTGCAGTCAGTCCTGTGACAGTCCCCAAACACATTCACACACACGTGCTCTCACACCCACATACATTCAAATTCCAACCACACACACAAGCTGTGGCAAACTGGTGGTCTGTCTCTGGCTCTCCTCACTAGGAGTCTAATTGATCATTAGTGCAGGTACAATGTAAGTCTTGCATTTAATTGCCAATTAATTCATGTGTGAGTGATTTGGAGCCAGTGTGTTTGTGTGTCTCTGTATGTGTGAGTGTGTGTGACACATACTATCAGTTGGCAACAGTTCAGATGTCTAGAATGAGGACACCCCATGGATTGTCACATAATTGCTATCACGCTGGACAGAGTTCCTGTAAAATAGAGTTACGTTCTGTTTAAGTTCCATCAGACAGGGTATATGATGTGCGTAGGGGCCCATGAGATCAGAGGACGGTAAACGGGTTTCACACTGTCTTCTCCCTCCTCCCTCTCTGCTGTGCTCCTGTCTGCGCCAACATCCCTCCAGGCTCCCCTACTCCCTTCCTCTGCTTTCTCCCTACCCCCCCCTCCTCCTCCTCCTCCTCCTCCTCCTCACAGCCTTCTTCGTTGCTTGTCTTGTGTTGGTTCATCGTGCACTTCAGGATATCACAGCAGCTTTCAATAATGAGTACCTCACGGAACGTTGGCGTCGGACGACGAGCGATGATTCTTACGTTGGTGCATGGTGTCCGTTAGAGAGTCTGGAGATGATAGATTTCCTGGCTAGCGCCCGCACGGATACCGTGGTGCTGGACCAAGTTAACAAGGTACATGATTGCCCTCCGAAAAGGAAGCTGTTTTCAAGCAATACCTCCTTGATATCAAATTGGCATACAGTTAAAGACAAAAAAAGCTTGACCTGCAATATGAAAAATCTTGTCAATAACACACCGTATCATTAAAACAACCAACTCAATAACACACCATAAATCGTATTCTTACCGGCAAACTTTATCAGTTAGTTGACTGAACACACACACACACACACACACAAACAGAAGTGTCTGTCAGAGTCAGTGTACATGCACTTGCTAACACGTTTGCATAAAGCTGCATCGGTTAACTGCCAAACTTGAGTCCATTTGAAGTTAGGGCTTTATTACTGATCAAAGAGAAAGTCCTGTGGGGCTCACACACACACACACACACACAGAAAAACACACAAAAGGAATTGCGAAGGAGCAGGGGGGAGAAGGGGGAGAGTGAAAGGGTTGTAGACGAGAGAGGAGAGGAAGAAGACGAGAAAGTAAAGAGAGAATTTTTAAAAAGGAGATAGAAAGAGGGGGAGAGGGGAACAGAGAGTGAGGCACCACAAGTCATTTACTTGACATTGGCTTTATTTCATCTGTTTGTCTGTTTGTTTATTTATTTATTAATTTACCGTGCAATGTATGAATAAACATGGCTGGAGGAGGGTGGCAAAGGGTGGTGGGAAGAGTATGTGATGGGACACATTACTTTTTCAAACCCCCCCCTCCTTTCTTCCTCTCGTTCTCTCTCGTTTTCTCTCTCTCGTTTTCTCTCTCTCTCTCTCTCTCTCTCTCTCTCTCTCTCTCTCTCTCTCTCTCTCTCTCTCTCTCTCTCTCTCTCTCTCTCTCTCTCTCTCTCTCTCTCGTTCTCTCTCTCTTGTTCTCTCTCTCTCTCTCTCTCTCTCTCTCTCTTTCTCTCTCTCTCTCTCTCTTTCTCACACTTTCTTCACTTACTCCTAGCCTCAAACTGTCTTTTAATTGGAGTGTCTGAGACACTTGTAAATAAGAACCACTTTTTTAATCCCTCTCCTTCTTATCCTTCTCTTTCTCTCTTTGTCTATCAATCTCTCACTCTTCCTTCCTTTCTTCCCTCTTTCTCTCTATCTTTCTCTCTATCTTTCTCTCTCTCTCTCTCTCTCTCTCTCTCTCTCTCTCTCTCTCTCTCTCTCTCTCTCCCCCCTCTCTCTCCCACCTACATACAAATTATACTCCCCCGTTCATTGGTGTTGCCATGGTGCCTGGCTTGGGAGATGTGGTGGAGAGTTCCTTGAAGCTAAAGGCTCCGTGTGCGGTTGTGTGTGTGCGTGTGGTCAAGTGGCTCCAAGGCAGTTCAGGTAGCAGTTAATAGGAAACGCGCTCTGAACCCGTAGAGAGCCTGGGGAGAGAAAGCCCGAGCGGGAGGGAGAGAGGGTCCGAACAGTCCCTCAGACTCCAAAATACAAGCGCAGTCCTTCACTTATCTCTCCGCCTATGACCTGCCTCAGAGCTCCCACGGGACAACGCGTCTTGACCTTTGTCACCCCCAGCAATGACCCTTCCAACTTCGGCTCTTCTACCTCCTTTGAGGGGGCTTCCTGTCTGGGTTGTCCGACTGATAAGCACACTCTATCGCTGATCTGGGAGAGATGGACAGGTGCGACAGGCCTTGGCCTGGAGAGAGAAGAGAAAGGGAAGGTTGAGAGGGAAATGGAGAGGGCAGGGGTGTTTGTGTGCGAGTCTTTGGATGTGCGCGTGTGAGTCTAGGTGTGGTTGACAGCTTACAAAAGCTTGGAGTCTGAACTCTAATGCCAATATCTCCTCTATCGGATAGAGGTGTGTGTGTGTGGGCCTGTTTATGTGCTCATTCTGTATTTGTGACTTTGGTGTATCTGATGTTTGTGTCTACGTGTATGCATGTGCATTTGATGACACCAAATATAAATGATGTGTATGTGCGAGTCTGCATTCCACATGCGTACGTTCGCTTGTTTATATTTGTATGCATTCATGCCTGAGTGTTTATGTACATGGATGTGTCAGTCTGTATGTCTGTGTGTACATATAGGTGTGTGGTCGTGTGCATTTGTGTGTGTGTGTGTGTGTGATGAATGGGCCAGTGCCAGGCAACGTTCCCTTGGTGGCCTTGGATCAATCTGCTTATCTGTTAGCTGCCAGCCCAGCCAGTGATTAACGGCCTCTCCACACACAGGACATCCTTATTCATTACAGGAGACGTCACACACACACACGCACGAGTGCGCGCACGCACGCACACACACACACACAGCTTGTCAGGGCTTAGAGAGTAGAGGAGAACTGGATCACTTTCACAGCAGGTTTCCCAGAGAATACGAATATCGAGGGGAAAAAAAGAGGGGAGAGAGAAAGAGAGGGATGGAGACGAAAAGGAAGAGTAAAGGTCTTGACATCCTTTCTGCTCCGTAGGTCCTTTCTTGACTGCTTACCTGGAAGTCCCTGCCTGACATTTGTAACTGCCACACACACACACACACCACACATGCATGCACACACACACACACACACACAAACAGGTCCTTCGAGCGGTCAGTTAGAAACCCAGAGGGACACTGTGAGAGACAGGGGGAAGATGGAGGGGGAGAAGGAGTGGAGGGAGAGAAGGAGGAGTGGAGGGAGAGAAGGAGGAGTGGAGGGAGGGATGACAGGATGACAGGATGACAGACCAGAGTTAGGGACACGCTCCAGTGCTGTGTGACAGCTAGCCAGCCCTCTGGGAGAAAGCAGGAGAGAGAGGGAGGAGATAGGAGGAGGGATGGGTAGAGAGGTCAAACACCTGCAATTTTGTGTTCGTCTTTTACCTGGCGGTCTCTGGCAGCAACAGATACAGTAGACAATGAATGTAGAGATAGAGAGCGAGAGAGAGCGAGAGAGAGCAAGAGAGAGAGAGAGAGAGAGAGAGAGAGAGAGAGAGAGAGAGAGAGAGAGAGAGAGAGAGAGAGAGAGAGAGAGAGAGATTGAGAATGTAAGGTTGCGTTAAAAACAGTTCTCTTCATAGTCAATAAACGTATATATGGGGAAAGTAAGCCTGAATATGCAGCTGTTGAATTAACAGGTGTTGGGAGTTCTACTCTAAAAAACTGTTGTGTTGGGAAGTGTTTGGAAGCTTGGAAACTCATTGGCCTGGCCTTTGCTTTGTTCTTTGTCTTTCTTTATCACTCCCTCCCATTGTCACCCTGCACACCTTCTTCCTCCTCCCTCCTCAAACCCTCTCTGTCACCAACCTCATCTCTATCCCTCTCGCTCCATCACTCCTCGCTTCTTCTACCCCTCCTTCTCATCCTCCTCCTCCTCTGTCAACTGATAAGAGAGAGCGGGAGAGAGAGAGACCCCAGGGGTTTCATTTGATTTGGAGATAGTGTGCCAGCAGACAAATCATTTGACAATATCAAGAAGTCATTATGTATCTCTCATTTCCCTTCCTTCTGTCTTTCTTCCTTTTCTTTCTCTCTTTCGTTTCAGTTTTTCTCTCTTACATTACTGGTTTCTCTCTATCTTCAGCTGGCTATCACGTTCTCTTCATTTCTCTCCTTTATTCTGCCTGTCCACCCATAGCTCTCCTCTTACCCGTACACCATACCACTTCCAACCACTCCATTCCCTTTCGCATCTCCCTCTCATCTCCTCGCCTGTTGCAGACCGGCTAGGCATTGTGCTGGATGGACAGAGGGCTGAATAGATGGATGTAGATGGAGTATATGGATGAATAGATGGATGTAGATGGAGTAGATGGATGAATAGATGGATGTAGATGGAGTAGATGGATGGATGAGTAGATGGGCGAATGGATGGATGAACGATTTACTGAGGCCCTCCGTGTTGCTCGTGAGCTGTAATCATTCTGTAGTCAGTGAGAGCCAAATGGCTATTCCATTATTAATCCCTCTCCTATATTCTCCCCTCTTTACCTTCATGTGTGCGTGTGCATGTGTGTGGGGACAAGGGAGAGAGTGTTCTTGTGTGTGTGTGTGCAGGAGAGCGGGAGAGAGTGTTGTCTTGTGCGCACGTGTCTGTGTGTGTCCATGTGTGTGTGTGCGGGTGTGCATGTATATGTGTGTGCGCATGTCTGTGTGTCTGTGTGTGTGTGTGTGGTCTCCAGCTGTCAGTGCATCAGAGGCAGCAAAGGCAGTGGGTGAGCCAGCATGGCAGGCAAGGCTCCAGGGCTAGATGGAGTTGCCAGAGTAGACTGTGTCCCCCAAGGCACTCACTGGAACCGCAACTCCCACAAACCCCCAGGGGAACATCCAGGAAGACAAGACAGACCAATAATCACACAGGATATCCACAGCTTAATTGTGTCCCATTGGGAGAGCTTTGGTTGAATGGACCCCTGCTAAATGTGTTTGATGGAACATACAGGTGATTAACGGGATGATTCCCCACAAATCACACAACCAAGTCATCCAGCTTTGATGGACGGCATTCTTTTTGATGCAACATGCTCTGTTGCACACACACGACTGGAGATGTGTATGGGGAGTATGACATGATGTGGGCTGGTCTGTCCTGTCGGCGTCATCAACTTTCCATATGTTCAGAAGTGCAGTGAATAACATGTATTACAGTTTTTCTGAATTGCTAAAACACTAAAACCCATTGGCTGAACAAAGTTATCAGTTGCCTAAGCTCATGTAGCTAATTGTGCAGTCAATACCTTTGAAAATACAATTTGCAAATCTCACATAGACTTTTCAGCAAAACTCTAAACACATTCTCATTCTCAAAACACATTCTGCACTCTAATGGACATGTCATCCATACTGGTAAACACAAATGGCAACAATCAAATACAAATAGAACAAACATGTCATTGACTAAACACAACCACTCAAAATTGATTTCACTTGTTTTGAAATGATGTGACACAACCAATACAAGCCAGTTCAGAGAGCAAACAGGTTGTTGAAGGTGGGAAAATATTCCTTGTGATGTCAATGACCCTGACCCAGCCCAAAGACAAGAAGAAGCACATTGATCACATGTTTACTCCTTTGATTTTTGTCCCTTTTACTGTATAGTAATGTATACTGTAGTACAGTGCATTGTAAGCTCTATACTGTACAATTACCGTACGTAACTAATGGTATGGCCCTGAACATTGCACTTTCCATTTGTTACAGTAACAATACTGAATGCTCAATAGATTTAGACTGGTTGCAGGTTTATATCAACAAAGAACAAGAGTGAGTTGTGGGTAGTGAGATGCAGGGTATAGTACTCTGATATATCGGCCGATATAGAAAATTACTGTAATGAAATAAAAAATCCAGAAACGAATAACAAAACAAACAGATTTCCCTAACATTCTGCCCCACTCGTGTTGCCAACAGGGACGTTGTAGAGTGCCCTTTGGTGACAAACTATGCAAGGCCAGTATAGTACTGTATAGGGGTACAAGGAGGAGAAAGAACAATAACAATTGCAAAGAGCAAAGCAGAGTAGTAATTTCTGATAAATGTTGAGCTACTATGATAGAACATGTTTTCATTCATCAAAAGACAATGACGGATACATATGAAATTAGTTTTGAGATTACGTAAAAATGTACTTCTCCTTGAGAACTATATGTTTTGAACAATGTGTTTAAATTTTTTTGGTGTATTGTTTACTGACTGCTTGATAGTGTATATCATTTTGATCACTTTGTTTATGATTTGAGAGCAGTGTTTGATTTTGAGCACAGGTAAATTTGTTCTGAGGTGAAAGTTTGATTTTGAGGACAGGTAAAACAGTTTTGAGGTGAAAGTTTGATTTTGAGGACAGGTAAAACTGTTTTGAGGCGAAAGTTTCATTTTGCAAGAGAATTCGAGGTTTTGTAAATAGTGCTTGAAGATGTTTTGTGTTTACAGTTTTGAGAAAATGGGTGACTGTTTCAAGAATGTGTTTTAGCAATTGTGAAAAACTGTAAATCTAACCTATTTGTTGATCCTGTGGTGTTTTGGTGGAGTCAGAGACAGAGATCAAGATTGAAAGGAAGAGAGAGAGAGAGAGAGAGAGAGAGAGAGAGAAGAGAGAGAGAGAGAGAGGGAGAGAGAGAGGGAGAGAGACACAAAGAGAGAGAGAGAGAGAGAGAGAGAGAGAGAGAGAGAGAGAGAGAGAGAGAGAGAGAGAGAGAGAGGGAGGATATGGATAGTGGAAAAGCCTCCAAAGAGTAGAAAAGGATCGACAGGGGGGAGGGAGTGGAGGAGAGGAGAGGACACACTAGGATAATTATAATATTTTCCTTTTTCAACTTACTGATAGGGGTAAGGGGGGCATGGCAAGATATACAGATAGACCGTGTTTATCAAAATGAATGGAGTAGAGCCCCCCACACACACGTGCTCAAGGCTTAGCTGTGGAGATAATGACTGAAGACACAACTTTGACACTTGTCTCACTTGCAAAGCTGGCGAAGGAAATGAAAACAGGAAGATAATACACCCCAAACCAGAACAGACCAAAGGAGTACATTCAAGCAGAATGTCACTCACACTAACACACACACACACGCACACACTAACACCCACACACACATGCACGCAAGCACCTGCTAAATGTCACTCAGCAGTATATTGAAGTCTGGCTGTGTCATTTCTAGAGCAGATGTGATTGACAGCTCTGACTCGTGAGGGATTTACATAGCAGTATGCGTTTGTCTGCCCACAAGCATACAATACCTGCTGCACATGCACACACACACACACACACACACACACACACACACACACACACACACACACATGAACACACCCGGGGCACGGACACACACCCCTCCCACATCCACTGACACACACACCCACTAATGTCCTCCTCCAACACGTACCCACACGTGCACCTCTACACACTCACTCACACACACCTCCAGCAGGTACACACACTCATCCCACATCCACTGACACATCCATCCACTACAGATCTACTCTCACACACACTAGCACCACTCTCAAACACTTACCCAAACCTGTACAAGCACACACATCCACTCCTACACACACATACACACTACATAGTCACTACATGTTTTCCGTTCCACACTTGGGTCGGCTGCATATCAGAGATAGCAGAGATCTCCGTTAACAAACTGACCTACCGCAAGCACAGTTGTTTTGCTGCGTATTGTAAAGGCAGTCTGTTCTACAAGGTGGGTCGAGCAAGTGAAGTGTTGACAATGCAAGTGCTGATTTGACACAGCAGCAACGACAATGATAAATACAGTTGTATCCTGTCTTACTGTAACGTCTTGTTTTCACGACCTGTGTTTTTTAGATCACGGAGGGTGTTGGAGTGTTGGGGGAGGGTGGAAGACAACATGAGGACAGAAGCCTGGGTAATTACTGGAGAGGTTGATGTGTGTCCTCACTCCTCATAGAGAGAAGCACACACACACACACACACACAACCTAATGTGCATGTATTTCTCCATGATTAACGGATAGATGGCGATAGGTACATGCAAGGTTAAGCAGACAAACCTCAAACCGATACGCAGCAAGAATCCATGCCATTATCCAAAATGGGGTTTCCTTGGCAACGAGGGGCACTTATTGTAAAAAAGTTCCTAATCCTTTTTTCTCTCAGAGGTGCAACCAATGCAACAGCTACAGGTGAACCTTTAGAACTGGTGAAGTGATCAGGAGGGGACAACATCTTCCTAACAACTGGCATGAGTGGAGATCCCAGGGTTGACATCTATTCACTAGATTTCATAAGCTCTTTTAACACTGTCTCAAAGCTTGATTAAAATCTCTGCCTTCAAAAACGACTTGACATTTAAAGGAACCTGGCCATCCCTTTGTGCCGACTTTATTGGTCGGCTGAGGCACTTACAAAACACAAAACATGCTTTTAATATGAGTGAGTCACGTCTCAGTGTTAGAGGCTATGGCCACAACAATGATTTCGGGTAAAAAAACGACCTGTTGTTTTTGTGTCTCTCTCCCTCTCTCTTTCTCTCAAGTCTTTTCGCCCCAACATGGTTGCTTCGATGGCCTTGGAAAGAATGAGTGCACATGGAGATATAAAAGACAAAGGAACAAGAGTGGCTTGGTAAAAAGTAGTTTTAACTGAACTTCAGTTTGATTTTGAATAGCTCCTTTTGTAGCATGGCTCATAGTAGCTTAGAGCACAGGCAAAACCCCAAAATAATAAGATAAGATCCATAGAGTCAGCACAAACAGAACAAGAATCTGGAACTTGGTTACAGTGATAAAGTTAGGCCCCAACCAGAAGCTAGTCGCTCCAGAGCCCTCGTCTGATCGATCAGTACAATTACCTGGCGCTGCTTTCGAGGTAATATGTTGCTCCGGCCTCCACAGTCTTCTCTGTGGTAGATATTAGCCACCTGAGTTATTTAGCGCATTAGTGCCTGGATGAATCGCAGAGAAACTTGTGGGCATTAGCAAGCACCTAGCCAAGTGCTGACGTCCTGTTAGCTAAGGTTCACTTCCAGAATAACAAGGCGTTGTTAACCTAGCACCTACAGCAGGCGTGCATGTATTTGTTAGCATTGCTCTTTTATCTCTAGACAGGTTACATAGGGCGAGGCAACACCCAACAGACTGACTGAGAGATAGGCTATAAGATGGTGTTGAAATGTTTGTGCCTGTGTGTGTGGTGTTTGTGTTTTGATGTCTGCCAAGGATTACAGAACAAGG
>NC_140382.1:13425000-13455000 GCF_054491055.1 Hypomesus nipponensis | reverse complement strand
AGTACAGATAGTTGTGGCACCCAGACAATTGAAGACGATCATTTGAATCTTTGACTTCCTTGTTTTCATATATTATTGAGAAAAGTAATCCATGAAACCCATTTAAAAAGTATTTTATCCGGCTGTCATTTATAAAATCCGCTGCCAATCAAATTCTGGTCATACTGTTGTTTTTTTCCCTGATAAGAAACAGCTAAAATACTGCTTTGTTAGTTTGAATCATCGTGGATTTTTCCATACCAAAGACAGTGAATACTGCTATTCTATAAACAAGCGGTCAGAAGAAGAGCAGGGCTCCTATGCTCCTAGGCTCCTAGGCTTCTATGTTATTATTCACAAATTCAAGTCCTGGATCCAGTCTGTCTGGATGACTGTTCTACATACAGCGTCTCCGGCCCGCCCTTTCCCCTCCCGTCAACACTGCTGTGCTTCCGACTCGGCCATGTTGCGTGCGTGTCAGTGTGTGATTCCTACCTGATTGGTCTAGTTACCTTTGTTACCATCTCCCCCCATTCCAACCCCCCCCGACCCAACCCCCCCGACCCCGCCGACCCAACCCCCCCCCCCCCCCCCCGACACCACCGACCCCGCATTCCCGTTTCCTGTGGCTGAGGCGCTGTGTGGAGAACGTCAATGTTACCGTGACCTTTGGGTCTGATGGAGCTGGTTTACACCCACGCTGCTTCATCCCACAGACTTTGATTGCCAACTCAAACCCCCGACGGCCGTTTGGGAGCTGCTCCAGCTGCTCTCTCAAGGGCGTGCGTCGGTGTGTGTGTGTCCGGAGTGTGCCGTGCCAGTTGCCGTGGTGACTGACACTAACTACCAAAATTTAACCCCAAGAAAGAGCAACAGTATCCTGTTCTTCTGACGGTGATGAGGAGAACATAAGGCTTGTTAGTGTTTGTGTGTGTGTGTGTGTGCACATGTGGGCGTTTTACAGATGGATGTTGATGGTAACTGTCACCTGTAAAAAAAAAAATCCTTATCTTTCCAAACTTTTTAAATTCCTTTATTTCTCTCTGTGAGACACACACATGTACACAAGCACACACACACTATCTTAAGATTAATAAACAGCCATGTGACCCAGCATGTCTGTGTGAGTGACAGGACCGTGAGGTGCCCACACTCACAGAAACACACACACACACACACTCAAACACACCCACACATACACACACTCCCTGATGTCCATCGAGACAAAGCTGGCGTTTTTAAGCAGCACAGGGAGATTGACACCTGGACCACTGTCATGGCACCACAATGCTAATGGAGTTTGGTGTGTGTGGGTGTGTGGAGGTGGTTGTGTGTGTGTATGCGTGTGTGCGTACACCTCACAGCCCTGTCATTCACACAGACAGACCAGGGTCATGTGGCTCCTTATTAGTTCTAAACTTCAAACTGTAGGATGAACGGTAAAATATGCATGGCTCCTTCTGGGCCTATATCCCCATCTTGCAGCATGACTGTGTAAGTGCTTCATTGGGAGCTGAGTAAACACTGTGTGTGTGTGTGTTTCGTCATTTATTGCTGCCGTGTTGAATTAAGAAGAGTGTAATTCCGGCGGTCAGACAGGCTGAAGCAAGGCCTAGGGGGTAAAGCCTGAGGCCAAAACACACGACGCAGTCTGCTTCCTTGCATGCTGGTGTGTGTGTGTTGTTACATCCATCTTCAACTTTGTGTGTACGTGCGTGTGTTTTAGTCTGCACAGGCATGTGTGTGTGTGTATCTGTGTGTGTATCTGTGCGTGTGTGTGTGTGTGTGTATCTGTGTGTGTGTGTATCTGTGCGTGTGTGTGTGTGTATCTGTGCGTGTGTGTGTATCTGTGTGTGTGTGTGTGTGTATCTGTGCATGTGTGTGTGTGTATCTGTGTGTGTGTGTGTGTATCTGTGTGTGTGTGTGAGTTTGTTTTGTCTTCTCCCTTTCCCAATTGTGTTTACTCTTTGAGTCTTTCACTCGCCGTCTAAAAAAGCTAATTGTACTCTTGACAAGAAGTCTCTGGATCTCCTTGTGCCTAAGGTACCTTGAGTTTGCTGACCCCTCTTCCTCCCTCATACACACTTACACACACACAGCTTTTGATTGTCATGTTGATGTTCATCCATTTGTCCTTCCTCTCCATCTGTGGGTCATGAATCCTCATAACTGTCTTTAGGAAACGCGTGCCCCAATAGTGGTTTATGTTTTAACTTCCTCCCTCCTCCATGCTGCCCTCCATCTCTCTTTCCAGACCTCCTAATGGAGTTCGGGGGTTCTGAGTCAGCCTCTCTGACTTCCCATCCGTCTGTCATTCAAAAACAAACCACAAAGCTTTTACCCTAATTCAAATATTTCTTTGCCTCAGGGCACCTCAACAAAATAAACAGTTTTGAAAACCCACGCAAAAAAGAACTTTCCATGCAATTCTCCCCCCACTCCTCCTTTCAAAACTTTGACGATGACTTGACCAAATATTTCCCTTCTTAATTCAATCCGGCAATCTGACAGCTGTGAGCAGTTTGAATTCAGATCTGAGTAAATGGAGCTCAGAGAGAGCGAAGAGAATCTTAGGGTAGAAAGGAAGAAAAAATCTATACGAGGCCGTAGTTTGTTAATGGAGGAGGAAAGGTCTTCGTTGGCTCGTTGTGTTTTTGTGGAAAGATTTGTTTCCATTTGAAATAGTGAGATGTGTTGTTTTTGGGAGGGAGGGGAGGTACCCTGAATCAAGCACCACAATACCCTTTAAATGCCACCCTCCTCCTACTGACACACACACTGCTGTCAACTACAGACACCAGCATGATCAGAATTCACTCTCTGCTCCATCAGAAACTGATATTGTATTTGACTGCATTAACACACACACACACACAAACAGACACACGCAGAGTAGACAAGTTGGGGTAGACAGACATGTGTATCAGCATTCACGCACACTGTTGCCCAAAAGAAGCGTGTGCGTGCATCTAAGCCCGCTCCTGATGACAAACCTGACCACTTAATTTGAAGGGATTCCTGAAACAGGAAATTGTCTTTGCCTTGTTTACATCGAGTAAAGCCACAGAATGGCACTCCACCTCTGCCCCAAAGCAGATATTGTTTGTGTTCTTTATTTCTGTGTTTCTACTTCCCTCCCTTTCTTGCTCTTTTCAGTTCTGACTCTCCCACTTTTTTCCTCCTTTGGTCCCTCCTTTATTGTGATAGATTAGTGAAAGAGGAGTGAATGAGTCGGCCTGAGGAGCTGAGAATGAAAGAAAACGTGATGTTCTCACATTTACTTAGGGATTTGGAGGAGACCCAGAAGGGTGCACCTCTGTCAGGATGTTAATGACTTCGTATTGTGACAGACACACACACACACACGCACACACACACAGAGGTAAGATAAATTGCTCTGTAATTCCATACAAGAGCGAACTCACGAATTACGTACAGGGATTTCATAATAAAAGGAAAGTTGTTTCCATATTCCGCGGGCCTTATGTTCAAAGAGAACATTTTGTCGGGTGGACTGTCTGAAAGTATAAAATCACTCTTTTGCTGAGGAGAAATGGCCGACACTTTGTTGTGCTTGCCCAGACGTGATCCACATTTGCCAGTTCTAACAAGAGCCATGTCCCTCAACGGTAGAGATTTCTTAAGCCTCTTTAGAAACATACGGCCACTGGTGTATGAAATCCTTTGTGGCGCGAGCAGTTTTAGCTGGCTATCATTAGAGACTGTATATTTGTCAGGTGCTTGATAAGAATATGCCAATGTTGGGTTGAGATGCCATTCAATGGTACTGTTAAAAATCAAGGCAGGGTTGCTGAATTCAAAATGAATGAATGAATGAATAAATGTGTGAGCTGGTGGATAGAGGAATGGATGAGTGAAGGACCAGTTAGCAATGAAATACGAGCAAAGTATCATATATTCCAGTGTGATGAATCCACCATTTCAATGAGCAAACAAATGAAGGAAGGAAGAACAAATAATTGAACCCAGAAAGAACTGTGAGTGAGGGGAGAGAAGGCGATGTGGAGAATACCCAGAACAGAGAGGAGGTGGAGGGGGGGGGTGGATGAGAACGGTAGAAGAGAAGAGGATTTGCTCTCCACCTTTTCCCTCAGTGCAGAGAACGTGCTTACAGAGAGGCGGCTGCTGCCTGTCACCCAGAGATGGATGCTGGCTGTTTCATATCCATCCCAGGAATACGCCCGCTCATTCCTGCTCCATACATCTCCACCCCCCCAACCCCTACACACACACACACACTCGGTACCCTCACACACGCAGACAAACACACACCTTCACCTCACCCACACACACACACACACACACACATCCACCAGGATGTAGGCCGTCTCATTTTTCCCGTGTGCGTCGCAAGTGAGGCTGTCGTTCCTGCTCCGGACAGGCCGTTTGTCTGGGCCGCGTTCCCGCTTATCTCTTCCGACTTTGCCGTTTCAGCCTCCCCCACAACCCAACGCCCCTCCCCGACGCGCCTCCCCCCCAGAACACTCAAAAACAAAACAACAACCAAACCAAAGAACTAAAGCGAAAATATTCACATTAACCATTCATACATTTCCCTCCCTCTCTCTTCCTCATCTCCGTGGTTCTCTCTGCCTCCCGCCCCTGTCCTCTTTCCCTCTCTCCCCTCCCTCCTTCCCTCCCCCCTTCCCTCTCTTTCTTTCTCTCTCACCTTCCTCTTTGCACCGTCTCCATCTTTCTCTCCGCCTCCCTTCCCCACAGTAGGAACGGCCTAATCTCCATCCCTCCACCCCTGTCCTGTGAGGTGGTTGGTGATAATAAGACCTACTTCCCCTGCCGTGCGTCTGCCATATCACGTCCCACATACAGACCTGGACAAACATGAGGATACGGACGACACCCACATGGAATAGAGACGGGTGGCTGGAATTAGAATAGGATTCGCTATCCTTCCCCATCCCCCACGCCTCTGCAGATCCCTGTGACGCCATGGTTGGTTTTCTGAACGGATTTTCCGGTGTTAGGTCTTCAAAATGTGTGTGTGTGTGTGTGAAGCAGAAGTGGCTTGGTGTGACACGTGATGAGGAAGGTAGGAACGCTACAAGGTTTAAGCCTAAATGCTGACCCAGCTTGGGGACACAGAAGGCCACATTGACCCAGGAGGTTCACAGGGAGTGAAGATAAACAGCTGGCCGTCCTGGGCGCCACGCTGCCTTTAATGATCCAATGGGAAGTGATTTGTGTCATCGTATGACCTCCCAAAGACACTGCGTGACTGAAGTCTTATCTGTCTATGACATTGAGATGAGGCTAATGTCAGCCTTACTTGTCTCTTGGCTCGTTCACGTGTGTGTAAATGTGTGTGTATTTGTGTGTGTGTGTGTGTGTGTGAGAGAGATAGAGCAAGAATGTGTGTGTGTGTTTGCGCACAGCTCAGAGATCTGAGCAGTAATGAAAAGCCTTTGTTTGAGGTAATGAGGACCAGAGTGTTTAATAAAGACTCAATAGTCATTTGCTTCGAATTAATTAGTGGACACCTCAAAGAGCTTGTGAGAGGACAGACTGATGTGCAGGGACTGTTTGTGGTGTGTGTGTGACAGAGAGAGAGAGACACACACACACACACACAAACACTATTTGGACAATGCGGACACGTACAACACACTTGCTCCCTGCAAACCCTCGATATCTACCACCACAGTGTGAAAACCCCTCCAAAATGTGATCGACATCCAAATTATACACATTAGCCACATCCTTTTCAGTTTTTTCTCCCTTTCCTCTCCTCCACCTCTTCCCATACTTACAACACCTTGTTCATAAAAGCACATGGGTCCTTGTAGGGGAATAACCACTTTGTCAATACACATTTAACAGTTCCCACACACACTGTCTCCCTCCCTCCCTCCCTCCCTCCCTCCCTCCCTCCCTCCCTCCCTCCCTCCCTCCCTCCCTCCCTCCCTCCCTCCCTCCCTCCCTCCCTCCCTCCCTCCCTCCCTCCCTCCCTCCCTCCCTCCCTCCCTCCCTCCCTCCCTCCCTCCCTCCCTCCCTCCCTCCCTCCCTCTCTCCCTCTCTCTCTCTCTCTCTCTCTCTCTCTCTCTCTCTCTCTCTCTCTCCCTCCCTCTCTCAAGTACACACACACACACACACACACACACACTAAGGCATTCTGTCCTATTATCTCAAACTGCAAATTGGACTTTAGGGGGTGTGGGGTTTGCATCGACAAACCTGTGGTTTTGTACATTTACCAAACACAAGCTTACATGGCCACAGACAGAGGGTAGGTGGAGGGGATGGAGGGGATGGAGGGGAGGGGATGGAGGGGATGGAGGGGATGGAGGGGATGGAGGGGATGGAGGGGATGGAGGGGAGGGGATGGAGGGGATGGAGGGGAGGGGATGGAGGGGATGGAGGGGAGGGGATGGAGGGGATGGAGGGGAGGGGATGGTGGGGAGGGGATGGAGGGGATGGAGGGGATGGAGGGGATGGAGGGGAGGGGATGGAGGGGAGGGGATGGAGGGGATGGAGGGGATGGAGGGGATGGAGGGGATGGAGATGGAGGGGTGGAGATGGAGGGGAGGGAGGGGGTGGAGGGGATGGAGGGGTGGGGATGGAGATGGAGGGATGGAGATGGAGGGGTGGAGATGGAGGGGAGGGGATGGAGGGGTGGCAGTGGAGATGGAGGGGTGGAAGTGTTCCTGGCTCACATTTTTGTGATGGTTTTATTAATATGGTGACACACAGTTGTAGCTTTTATGTTTCTGGAATAATCCCATTAATCTGCTTAGGTGCTGTTCAGATGGTGCTCAGAGTGTCAGGTTCACACACACGCACGCACACACGCACGCACACACACACGCACGCACGCACGCACGCACGCACACAGGTGCATGGAAAGAAAGGGGGTGTGGCCGTGGCTACATGGTACAGACCTTGTAGATACATGAGGATTCTATTAGCTAAACCATCCAAGCATGACTTCTGCTTGCTCATCACAATCTTCCATCTAGAGAGACAGGGAGGGGAATAGGAAGAGAGAGAGAGGAGATGAGAGAGTCAGTGTGCATGAAAGAGAGAGAGAGACGTTAAAAGAGGGAAAGAGAGATGCTAAGGGGCGATTGGAATTGAGCTGGACAGGGAGGAAGGGAAGACGCCAAGGGAGGAAAGAATGAAAAAGAAAAGAAATGTGTGAACGCCATATATTTGCCCATACAGTGATTACTCAGCAAACACAACGCGGGGAACGATTCCCTTGCCTTTGGAGTGAGGGATAGTTGCTGTTTAACGTTTAGTAACAATTTAAACGTCTTTTAATAGCGTATCCTTCTACACATGTGCAGTCGTCTGGGACCCATATCGCAGTGTTAGAGGAGAGTTATTGAAGTTTCACAGTACACTTGACTTGCCATTGGTGTGAACAGAGCAGATACCCAGTCATAGATCAAGCGGAATTAGAGGGTCATATTCAAACGCTTTGAGTCTGTCTCCCTCTGTCTCTCTCTGTCTGTCTCACGCCCTCATTGAGTTTTCTTCGAACGCCAACACCTGCCCCCATATCCCCTTTTCCTTTCACCTTTTCACTGTCTTTTTGACCGTCTTTTATCAGACCTACTGTTGTTCTGTCAGATATCCTCGGGGAGGGAGGCAGGGGGAGGGGGGCTCACTCTCCTTGCTCATTGCTCAGCCCTTTTCTCTTCTCCTTTAATTTGCTGCCTGCAGAACTGAGAGAAAAGTGCTGATGTCAAATTAAAAGAGTTTCCCGCGGGAAGGGTGTGCGTCCCACGACACAGGAGATAGGGACAGCGTCGTCCTGAGAGCCAGGTGGGTTCGGGGGCGAGGTGTGTGTGTGTTTGTGTGTGTGTGGGGGGGGGGGGTGGAGAGAGGAAGGAAGCACTGGAAGACAAAACCACAATAAGGACAGATTTCACACATTAATCAACAGCTCCACTTCCTTCTGACTGAGAGGGAGAGAGGAGGGGAGAGGGGGGGGGGGGGAGAGGGGGCGTTGGGGAGCACTGTTGCAGTCTGTGTTGTTCAATGCACAGACAGCTTGAATACTTCTGCCGAGGCTGTAGCTCAACCAGGCAAGCCTTTTACACTAAGCATTACCCTTCCCACTTTCATCTGTGCTTCTTTTTCCACTTTTTAAACAACTTTAGCGTTTTTTGTTCTTGGTTTTGTTTTTGTTTCTTTTCCTTGAACAAAATTAATTATAGGAGATTCTGGGCGATGGTAGACAGAAGGGTGTGTGTTTCAAGACGAGTCATGTAGTTCTATAAACAACTGTCTACAGACACTAAAACACACACACACACACACACACATTGTATTCCACAGTATGAATATACAAAGACTTCACAAAATGACTTTGGGAACACCAGTGGCAGCCATCTTGCTTGTCTGTCTAACTGTCTCTCACGGGACTCATTCACAGCAGGGGTGTGGGAGGGCTTCAAAGCGTAAACAAAATATATCGACTTGGCGAGAGGCATCTAAACATTTGGCACCTTCCCTTATTGTCACAGTATTTTTAGCTTTTTTGTTAATTTGAGGGGAAATAAAACGTGTCAGCTCTCTCCCTCAGGCTTCATACTATTTATGTGACTGTTGAAGTGCTGAAGGTATTAATGACACCCGCAAGGTATTTTGTTTACCAACATCTTGTTTGTGTACAGGGTGGCAAGGGCTCTAATTTGTGCAATACTTGTGGTTTGTAATTCCACCACCAGGTTCAGGAGAAGGACACTTTCCCTTGGCAAGTGTCATTGTTTTTATGATTTCACGAGCGCACACACACACATACGCAAGCACACACAGTACAATAACACACTCCCAGTCACATAGAGAAAAATACTAATAAAAAAGGTTAATTATTTTTAGAATGTATCTGCATTTGGAATGTGTCACTTCAGCTAATCTTTAAGGCTTGTAAAAACTGAGTGGGAGCTGGTTCAGAGACCAGAGCACCAGGTTTACCACACAAGTGTATATGTGTGTACCTGTCTTTCAGATATCTGTCAAAGATTTGGTCGCCTTTTACTGTTGGGAAATAAGAAAAAAACTAAAGGATTTGACTATGTGAACTGAGTTGTTATTGGTTAAAAAGAAGAGTTCAAAAGATCAAAACATTTTTTCTTACTATTTCTTTAGCGCCAAGTAACAACAAAAGAATAACCTATAAGTTTCAAACAATAATACAGGAAAGGGTAAGGTATTTTGCCTCACCATTTTGGCAGATGTACTGTAGAGTGGGGCTAATTGTTGTCGGTTGTGCATCTGTTCCACGCCATCCCAAATCATGCCCCTAACAGTGACATAACGACATGGAGAATCACACCTTATGTGGCATAAAAATGCCACATGGATAGCTAACGAGCAAAGACAGTTTTCTAAACTACACCTTTGTTCCCTTGTGAACATATGTGCTTTGTTAAAGTATACTCAACAAGCCGAGTCATTGTGTTTCACTGCATCATCCCTTATTTTGGTTGTTGCTTCATTTGAAAGTCATTTGTGTCTTGTCAGTGCAAAAAGTCAAACAAAAACTGAACAAAAACTAAGAATAAGAAAGTATAGGGATGTTTTGTGTGGCAGAAAATATTAGACCGAAAAAAGCCATCTGACCCCCAGTTTAAAAAAATAATAATAGTTAATATTAATGCATACTATTGTTTTTGCCTGTGTTGCCATTGTAGGGACGTGTCATTCAGGATAGTACAGGGATGATTCTTTACTGCAGGACAGATGTACTAATGTGAGGGTCAAGCAGCATTATCTACTATGTGCCACTGCAGACTACCATTGAGGAGTTGTATGGCTTGCTGTGTGAACTGAAATCGCGAAACTAATTAATCAGTTGTGAAGTGCCACACTGTGAAGTTTGCAGTTAGTACATGATCATTGCCATGTGGAGCATTGTGGATCGTAGAAGATAGCCATTATGCTGTGGATGGCGTTTATGTGCGTGCGTGTGTCTGTGTGTGTCTGTGTGTGTCTGTGTGTGTCTGTGTGTGTGTGTGTGTGTGTGGGGGTTTGGAGTATTGAAGCATGTTGGTGGCCCTGGGTGGGCAGTGTTGAAGTAGCCCTGGGCTAGAGAGTTATGTAAATGGTGAAAAATGAATGCAGCAAATACAGCAAAGTGGAAGAATGAAAGACGAATGGTTAGACGGAGGCGAGGTTACCCACAGAAAGGGAGTGGGAGCCAGGGAGATCTATGCATGGACGGGTGGATGGATGGATGCCTGGATGAATGGATGGATGGATGAATGGATGGATGGGTAGATCTATGCAATGTGAGAGGTGCCATTAGGAGGTGTAGAGAGATGGATGAATAGAATACCTTGCCTCTCCTCTTTGCCCTCTCCTCATACAGACTCTCTCTCTTTCTCTCCATTCACCCACCCATCCATCTGTCCATCCTCTGTCAGCCTGCCACCCACGACTCTTTTCCTTCATCTTCTCCTCTCATCTCTCGTTGGCCTTCCATGACTTCACCTTCCGTGCTCCTGTTTACCCCCTCTCTCTGTCCAACCCCCCCACTCATCCGTCCATCTGTCTGTCTCGCTCTGGCCCCGCCTCTCCCTTTCTCCTCTTCTGTGAGTGATGTTGGTTCCGCTCAACGCTGACTGATTAATGCACTCTGGTCTGCTGCTACTAAATGATGGACTGGAGAGGTGAACCAGTGCTGGGAGAGAAAGAGAGAGAGAGAGAACACAATGCTCAAACTTTTACATATTTACATGTTCAGAAAAGCCCACTGTGGAGTGGAGAAAACATTGATTGGCTGTGAGGGCTGCCACTATAAACCTCTCGGGCCAATCAAGATTTGGAATCGGAGACAACTGGAGGGAGAGAGGGTTTTGTCGCTCTCGCGGTTGGTGTGTTTGACGAAACACCCTCTCCTCATCGTCTGGACACACACATGCGCACACAAGAACACGCATCTCAATCTGCTGTCTTGCCTTCATATCCCTCCCTCCCTCCCTCCCTCCCTCCCTCCCTCCCTCCCTCCCTCCCTCCCTCCCTCCCTCCCTCCCTCCCTCCCTCCCTCCCTCCCTCCCTCCCTCCCTCCCTCCCTCCCTCCCTCCCTCCCTCCCTCCCTCCCTCCCTCCCTCCCTCCCTCCCTCCCTCCCTCCCTCCCTCCCTCCCTCCCTCCCTCCCTCCCCCCCTCCCACTATCAGTAAGCTCAAATGATTTCCGCCTGTCTTCCCGGCGTCTGTCTGGTCTTAATGATGCGGTAATGATGCGTTAATGATGCGCCATGCCGCGAATCCCCCCCGCCCCTCCTCCTCCCCACCCCTGCCCCCCACATCTCCTCTCACTGTTGTTGTTTAGCCCTGTGTGTGTTTGTTTGTTTGTTTGCTGCTTTGGGGGAGTCAGCTTGTTGCCTAACTGACGATGGGCGACTGTCCCCTGTTAAGTTTGACCCTGAAGTTTTATTTCGGGGCACACAGGGGGATGGGTGTAAGGAGGGCTTTCACTGTATTAGGAACACATTCTCTGTCCTGTCTGTCAAGTCCATGAGGCCGGCTGACAGCGAACATGGAGTGGGAGAGCAGGGAGGGTCAGGGTGGAATGGAGAAAGGGAGGGAAGGAAGGGAGGAATCATGACTCTTGTTTGAGCGTGTGCCCATTCTTGGATTGGTGTGCGGGTCGGTTTGGATGTGTGTGCGTGTGATTAGCACGTGTGCAAAGGGGACTGCGCGGTAACGCATGTTTAACCAGTCCGTTTGTGTGTCTGTTTGTCACCATTAGTATGTTTCTGCTGTGGAAGGGTGGATGCATGTTTGTGTGTTGGTGCATGTGTGTGCTAGCGTGTGTGCCTGTGCGTGTGTGTGTATCATTTATTAGGCAGAGGGAGTTGTGACTAAGGCGAGCGTGGCAGGAGGGAGATGGAGTGATTACTGTTCACAGCACACTGCATCCCTGGGATGAACACCACGGAGGAGGGAAGGAGGGAAGGAGGGAAGGAGGGAAGGAGGCGCTCCCCCCTTCCCCTTATCTCCCCACTGTCCCATTCCTCCTCATTTCCCTCCATCGTTTCCTGTTCTCCCCCTTATTTTTCTCTCACTCCCCCCATTCTCTCATCCGGTCGCTTCCTCTGTCGCCTTCGTACTCTGCTTTTCTCCTTTTCTCTCCCTTTCACTCCCATTCTCTCTCTCTCTCTCTCTCTCTCTCTCTCTCTCTCTCTCTCTCTCTCTCTCTCTCTCTCTCTTTCAATTTTGTTTTTCCTGACAACTAGATTTCTTTTTTAACTAGTTTTAATTCACACGTCGCAGAATGTCTGAGTGTTCCCGGAGCACTGTGTAATTGTTACCTTTCAATCTCTGACTTCAAACATCCATCATGAGCCTGTGTGTGTGTGTTTGTGTGCTAGCAAGTGCGCGTGAAAAAAAAATGAGAGAGAAAGAAAGAAAGGGAGCGTGTGCTTTGTCACAGGGTGTCGTTCTATCTTTGACCACCTGGTGGCACTGTGGTATTAGGAAGCAGTAAGATGAGCGTGATTCAGTGTTTTTTTTTATGTGACACGGAAAAAGGAGTGTGTGAGAGAAAGGCAGGCAAAGATAGAGGTGAAATTCAATTGAGAGAGAGAGTGGTAGAGAGAGAGAATCAGAACAAAAGCCATAATCGCTTTTCTATTTCTGGGTGTCCAGTATCTATTGGTAATAGGATACAGTAACTATGGCAATAACCCTCAACAATCAACAGTTCCATACAGTAACTTTAAAAGTGCCACCTTGTATGAAACAGACTTTGCTCAACTATTAGCAACAGAGACCTTGCAGCTACAGCACAACATGTCCAGAGCATTTTCATCAGTCTCATGCCAATTCGATGTATAATATATTTTTTTGTGAAGAGATTACAACGTTGGCCTACTCAACGGTTGCTTGTGTGATTGAGCCCGAGGACAGTTTACATTTGTACCTCATAAATGGCCTGCTGGCCTTATGGGATACGGAATGTTGAAGGTAATTATGAGACGACACCTGAAGCCATTTCGGTAGAATCATTGGTGGAACCGTCCCACCTTCCATTGCCTTCCCATGATCTCTATCAGCGTCTCAAAACACTTACACAGCAACTCCATCTCAAATGTGGAAGAGGTTTACAAAAAGATCCATAAACGTTCCATAAACCCGTTTGTTCAATAACTTGAACATACAGTCTTCCTTGACTTCCTGTCAATCACCCAAAGGTCTTGGCAGGCTGTAGGTAAACAACATCCATGTTCTTCTGCCTCAGCCTCTAACAACAGAGTCCAGCCATGCCTTCTCAAACAGACGTGACCTTTGGCCAAATGATGAACAACTGGAAACATCCACCTGCCCTCTGTCTTTTAGCATGCAGCAATAACACCCCAGCATAGTTTTACTGTGTTACAGCATATACTGTTGTAATATGGTACAATAAAATATTTGTACATCCATATATTCTTCCATGTCCGACAAAGTTTGTCAGCTGGATTTTCTGTAGCCTGTATCTTTTACAGCAAAACCAAAATGATGAATGATGTAGTATATACAATTGATATGGAACTGTTATCATTATGAGATCAATCTCTCTAAAGGTTCTGGATCGTTCTTTATGCTGTATAGAGGGCCGTAGCATAGGAATATGCCCACCTATCTCTAAACATAGTCGTTACTGTTTAGTGCTGTCAAATACATTGATGCCCACACACACTTATGCTGTAGGCGATTAAAGAGAGTTATATATCCAGAATACTGTACGTTTCATAAGTGTCATGAATATCAGTCTGAAAGCCATTATCTTCAGAACGAGCAGCCATAATGACGTTTAAATCGATAAAGTCATACACGCACAGATGCGCACATACATGCATGCACTCACATGCACACGTGCGCATACAGGGAGTCCTAACGACATATGAAGGCTGATGGATTGCATGAGGAACGTGGAATTTGTGCCGCTAACCATTAATCATGGTCAGCCAATCAGAGTTAATTTATGGGCCCGCTCACCCCCCCCCCCCCTTAAATGCTCTCCCTCTCTCTCTTGATTGATCCATTATTCGCTCGTCGGCAGAAACATGTTTGCTGCATCAATCACGTGATTAATCTGCAATAATTAACATGACAGAAGGACATAATGTTGTGGGGGGGGGGGTGGGGGGGGGAGTCGGGGGGAGGGATGCAAGTGTCCCTTCAGCCCCCTCCTCCCTCTGTCCTCTGCTCCTGAACTTCTTCCTTCCCCTCTTCCCTTCCTCCATCCCCCATTCTCTCGCTCCCTCTGTCTCTCTCTGCCATGTTCTTTTTCCGTCAAGCTCCTAAATCTCCCTCCCTCCCTCCCTCCCTCCCTCCCTCCCTCCCTCCCTCCCTCCCTCCCTCCCTCCCTCCCTCCCTCCCTCCCTCCCTCCCTCCCTCCCTCCCTCCCTCCCTCCCTCCCTCCCTCCCTCCCTCCCTCCCTCCCTCCCTCCCTCCCTCCCTCCCTCCCTCCCTCGCTTTCCCTATCCTCCCATCATCTTCCATCGCATCCTCTCCCTCCCATTATCTTCCATTGCATCCTCTCCCTCCCCTCTCTCATCCTTTCCCTCCCTCCTTCCCTCCCTCCCTACCTCCCTCCCACCGAACTAATCTCCCCCCCCCGTCTCTCGTGTTAGAGTGAAGTCTCAACAGACCTCTCCATCCCCATTCTGCTCCACTGAAGACCTCAATTATTCCACAATAAGTCAGTGGGCTAATTCGCCCACATAATCACCTCATGCATTTACAATTAAAATTATTTCATGAGCACTTGCGCTGCGCTTCTGTAATGAATTCCTCTCCTGGCTGCGGATAAGGGGTGAAAGCTTGGCCTGTATGTAGTGTGTGTATGTGTTGCGTGGCTGTGTGTGTGTGCGTGGTGTGCGTGGGCTTTTGCCATGTCTATGAATGTGTGTGTCTTTCAGCACAGTCTCAGTGAATATGCTTAGAAGTTTACTGTGTGTGTGTGTGTGTGTGTATTTATAAGCGACGTAGCATCATCATAAATCTACACAGCACCAGTGCTTCCTTCTTGGTCTAGCTTGTAAACCTGAAGGGAACACACACACACACACACTTACAGACACACCCACAGACATGCATGGTTTGATTGATATAGTCCCTGATTAACTGCCATTGGCTTAAACACGCTGTCATTGCCCTTTGACCTTGAAGGTCCGAGCCGGGCTCATAAAGATGTCCTTCGTCAGATGGCGTCTGTCAGCCGACACCCCTGACACTTCCTGGTGACAGTTTGACTGTCTGGGGCATCATGGGAGTTGAAGTATTGATTGGTGTGTCGATTGGAGCTGCTGGTCATCTGAGCTCCTGCTCAGCAACAGACAGTCCCATGCTAGGTGTGTGTGTGTGTGTTTGTCTGCAGTGTGTGTGTGGTGGTGGGCATTTCTATGAAGTGTGGGTTGGCTCTGTGTTTTATTGTGCGTGTCTGTCATGTTTGTGTCTGTGGGTGTGTCCACGATGCATTCTGGATGGCAGCGGACGTGACTGCTACCTTGAATACTTTTTTCCCACTGAGGTAAAAAAACAGACTTTTCCAAGGTCTTTAACTTCTCCATCTCAGTAGTCTAGCTCTGTGTTTCAGCTGCTTGTTGGATAGAGCCACTGGGGTCAGCAAATTCGATTTCTGTCTGCATCTGTGGGTGTGGAGATTGTTGACTTTCACAAGAAGAAGCTCGAAGGCCAATTCTTTCCCATGTACTGGGATCAGAACAAGCCATGTGACAAAGACAAACAACCACCCTCATTAAATCAGGCTTTTGTAAAGAGACCCCCTCTCTTTCAGACACACACACACACACACACATGTTGAACAGAGACACCCTACTGTACTGGTGTAGCCGTCGGGCCTTTGACTAAGAGTCCCTAGGTGTGACTGTGTGTTTGCGTGCTGGTGTGTGACCTGTGTTCTGGCCTTACCTCACTAACTATTCACCCCTCAACCATCATCTATGGAGACAACAACGCGTCTCTCTAAATCGAAACAAATCAACGTTAGGGTGGTGGGTTTACTTCCTCCACACACACACACAGGCACACCGGCCGTCATCACTGAAGCGTAGTTCCAGGGGGAATTGAATGCCGTCTCTCCCACCTCCCCCCCTCACCCATGTTTCTTCTCCTTGTCCTCTCAGAGGAGGGAGCGGGCCACACCTCCCAGAAGCATGCTGGGTGGATGTGTTTACTTTCCCCGTCTAAAGAAACTGGCCCTGACATTTCTGGCAAGGACGGACGATGAGCCAACAGACCGTGGAGAAGTTTTATACTGAATGCAAAGGGGTTTCAGGTCAGTGTGGAACATGCCGGTATGTACCGCTGGTCTGTAGGTAAGAGGGTGTCAAGTGGACGCTGCCCATCTGAGCAGTGGGTAGCTTTTCACTTCTTCTCGTAAGGAGGTCAACAAGCATTGTTAAACACATACTCCGAGATCCGAGATGTGATTGACTGAGCACTTTTAACGGAGTGCTTTTAACGGAGCGTTGAAAATCTATCGGGAAAAAGCCGCACCCGTTTAAAAGTAGTCTTTTAAACAGACCCTGACGTCAGCCTTTGACATCCGTTACAGTCGTTCAAAAAAATATCAAATTGATTTAGGAAAAAGAAACTTTCAACTCGCTTGTTTCTTCTCGAAACTGCACATGCACTCTAGAGGATCTAACTGTTATCAAGAGTCAGCGTGCTCTGTCAAAGGCTCATTGAACAGGCACTGATTTCCAAAAGTAGCAGAGGTGCCTCAGAGTGGATGGGGGGGGGGAGGAGGAGGAAGGGGATGGGGGATGGGGGATGGGGGGGGTGGGGTGTTCAGAAGAGACGGAGAGGGGGAAGAGAGGAACAGACTGGTTTGTGGGGACCCCGGAGCGGCCCCGGAGCTAAAATCCATAACTGTGGTATACGCTACGCTAGGCTGTCACATTGGTGCTGTGACCTGCGCGCACGCACGCAGACACACACACGCAGGCACACACAAATTGACACAAAAATCCCAGAAATAGAAATCCGTGAGAGAACAACTGTGTCCATGACAAGCTTGTGTTAACAGGTGGTTTACAGGGAACACAACTGACATCAATGATGTAAGAACCAATATTATCGTGGTTCCATTAAGATATTCATTGTCCTGATGGAAACCTGAAAGGAGTGAGGTGTGTGTGTGTTAGTGCTTGTGCGCATGTGTGTGTGTGTGTGTATTTTTGTGTGTGTGCGGGTCTCTGTTGCTCCAGGGTGCAACAGGCACGAGAAAGTCCTTTGGTTGCCTCAGGCCACACCTCCAGCCAATCACATTTCAAAGCCCTAGCCGTAGCAACTGGACAAGCTATTTCCTCTTTTCCTGTCACCCCTGGCAACGTTCCAGGTATTTGATGTAACTCTTTTAAGAAGAAAATTCTGTGAGTGCCACATTCAGACAAAGTTCTCATCTCTCCCCCTCCACCACACACACGCACGCACGCACACACACACATACACACACACGGCCTCATTCACTAACAATGGCGCAGTTTACGCTGCGTCTGTTTTTGCGAGTTCGGTATTAACGCCCGCTATGCTTCCTCATTTGGCGTGGTACTTATCAAACCTGACACGCCATCAGCGCACACTCGGCTCATAAGCGTAATTAACGCGCATCTAAAAGAGCAAACAATGGGCCCGCATGTATCTGTGGATCTTCCTATGGGAAAAAGAAAGCGCAAGCTTAAATTTAGCAACGAAGACGCTTGACATATTAGTGCATTACATTTACATTTATGCATTTAGAAGACGCTTTTATCCAAAGCGACTTCCAAGAGAGAGTTTTACAAAAGTACATAGGTCAATGATCATAAACAACGATTATGGCCCCAAAAACATTGCGGGTAACCAAAACCATGAAGCAAACATGGAGAGGGATCCACACCCTCGAAAAAAAAATTGGCCTATGTCTTCACCTCGATTGGATCACTGCTGCCATTGAATAAGGTAAATTTGTACACACAGGAAAACGCGCTCCTGGTTCAGACTTGCTTTTAAGAGGCGCAGAATTTCCCCTGCAGAATAGAGGCACACTCTTACTGGCAGTCTTTTTAAATACCGCAGAATATATAATTAGGCGCACTTTACGCGTATCCTCCCACATTTTTGGGTGGAACTCCAACTATCCCCATGACCCACCCACTTTCCTCATGACCGTCCCACTTTCCCCCATGACCCTCCCACTTTCCCCCATGACCCTCCCACTTTCCCCCATGACCCTCCCACGATTGCATATTGAAAGTGCAACTTGCCTGTTCTCGCTCATGTGGCAGGCAATCTGCGATTTTACCCAAGTGTCCCCTGTTTGTAAATAGCCCGCATCGGTTAAGTCAGTCTTTGCAAATAATTAACGCCTGAAAACAGGCGCAAAGGCCTTGATAAATGAGGCCCTGAGCCTGGACTCCCCTGGCACCTCCAGCACCATGGACAGCGACTTCCCCCAGCTCAGCAGCTCTCCAATCCCCCCACTCCTCTGCTCACTTGGGAGCGGCTGAACCTCATTAGCGACGCTGCCCACCAAAGTCACAGCAGTTCAGAGCAGGAGGACCGCTGCTTGTGGGCAGAGGTGTGAGATCCAACCAAGATCGCCAACTCATGTGTTTTTCTTGGTGTCCGCCAGTAGCCCGTGTCTCCAGAGGAGACAGGAAGTGGACGTCCCCGGCCATGGCCCAACAGACAGCAGCTGACCTGAGTTGACTTTTTTGGTGTGTTTTTTTGGCTGTTGGTTAAATGCACAGCCGTGCCAACCTGACTCACTGTGTACCTCTGCTCTGGCTGTGCTGCTTGACCCGGTCTCTGTGTGGTTGTCACAGCGCAAACACACACACTTTTCAGGAAAGTCATGACCTCAATTCCAGTTATTCCAGAGGAGATGTATGTGTGTGTGTGTTTCACCCAATCAGGGACATTGGTTGTCACATCAGCTGTGTTAACCAGGATGTAAAGGCACAGTGGACAGGAAGTCTCCTTCAGATGACGCTGAGTGTGTGTCACCATGGAATGTTTACACACTTGATATTCCCTTTTTACCCAAAGTCAGAGAAACCAAGACGGGAGGATGACGGAATACAGATGAAAGGACGAGGGGATGAAAGGGAAGGAGGGAGAGAAAGTTTCGGGTGGATTTTGGAGGTGTTCGACTGATCGTTTCATTGGCGTCAAATCACTCAAGATTCTGCTTGAAACTGGGGTCAAGTCGAGGTCAGGTCACGTGTGAAAGGATGACATTTTGAACATCCGTGGGAGTGAAGGTTGCTCAGTGGCTAAATGTCCATGGCCCCCCCACCCCACAAAACAATCCACCCCCATGTGGCAATAACGTCAACAGTTCTTATTGGCCGTCAGCCAAGACAACAGACAACCACGGTTTAAATAACTAGTTGCCATGGTTCCCAAAATGCTCCAGTCTCACTTTTCATTATTGGATTATCATCTCCCCAAAAACCTGACATGGAATTAGACGGAAACGTCAATTGGAAAGGAAAAAAACACCACACACACACACACACACCTCATGCAATATGAATTTCCATTTGTTTAGCTCACTCTTTGGCTTGTCCCTAGAGTCGTTTTCAGGTAATATATTATTAATGGGTTTGGTGACTTTTCATCACTCTCCTCCCAAATGTAGTTTTCTCTTTAGAGGAACATCATGCAGGGACAACAACAGTGGCATCAATAGATTTGGGCTAACAGAAACAGAACCTTCATTTTATCCCTCAGTTCGTGTTCTAAATATGAGCATTTACATTTTCTTTGCTTCTGCTGTTTCTTTTTCTCTCTACATTCCTTTTTATTTTTCTTTCTAGGCTGGTTGTTCGCTATCCATCCATCTTTCACTCTCTCTCTCTCTTCATCCCTTCATTCTGTACTGAGATACGTAGTTTAAATTTCCCTCCCTCCCTCTCTCCCTAGGGGGTGAACGCCACTCAAGCACACTCATCCTGCTTAGGTTCTCAATGCAGTCAGATTCAGTCCGATTTGACCAGGGATGTATCGTTTGCCGACGCTCTCTCTCTCTCTCTCTCTCTCTCTCTCTCTCTCACAATCCTTCCATCCCCTTCTCTTCATCTGGCAGCTGCAGTTTTGGAGAGTTTAGAGGGCTGTTCTCTGGCTATGTTGCACCTGGATAGGATATTGCTTTTGTAATCTTGCTGACATGGGACAATATTTATGTATTGTTTTTCAATATCCATTACTCTCTCTCTCTCTCTCTCTCTCTCTCTCTCTCTCTCTCTCTCTCTCTCTCTCTTTCTCTCTCTCTCTTTCTCTCTCTCTCTCTCCTTACTCTGTTTTAACGTGCTCTGTACATTTGGTCTTCCTCCTCTCTCCTCTTTACCCCACAGAGGGTGAACCAAGGACAAGGAGTGCTGTACAGCTGGCCTACTTGCAGCAGCCTCAGCTCACACCACAGCAACTAGCCATGTGGTCGTCCAGCTAGCTAGCGGGTGTCAGTTAGTGGCCAAAATCTGTGTTTGTGGACAACGCAAGCATTTCTCAGCTGCTTTCGCCTCACATTCATATTCAGACTCTCTCTGGACATTGCTGTGTTGCTTTCAAAGCGCCGCTCTTTCTCTCCCTCATTCCCCCCTCCTCTCTCTCTCTCTCTCTCTCTCTCTCTCTCTCTCTCTCTCTCTCTCTCTCTCTCTCTCTCTCTTTCTGTATTGTAAGTCCTTTCACACACTGTTCCTGTAGAGTTCACTAGAGCCCCTGCAGACACCTCCCACATACACACACACTAACACTCACACAGACACACAGACACACACAGCAGCCCTCCAATGACAGTCCCCAGAGCCCTGACCCCAGCTAAATGTCTGACAGCTCACTACACAGAGCGAACACGAGACCCGCATGAAGATGCCGATAAACACACACACAAACACATGCACAGACACAAACACACGGTCAAACACACAAATTGTCAAACGCACACTTACTCTCAAAAACCAATGCACATCCTAGACTGTGAATGTTCTGAGTGAAACTTGTTATCAATGGTTCCATCAGCAGGTCTATCTAGTGACTGAAGGTAAGGGTTTGTTGCTGTTTGAACCTAAACAAACCTTAATTCCTTCTGACAGTGTAAAAGGTTATGAAGAGAAGTTGTTCAAGATGAAAGAATGAGTTTGTGTGTGTCCTTGATCAATTCAGTGTACTGTGTTGCTAACGTCATAGATAGAACGCTAACCATCTTAGTCTTAGTCAATCAGTTCTGTCATCACACACACAGACATACACACAAACTTTGGAAACTATGATTTATGAGCCGTAGTAGGCTGTCAAATAGTTTTGGGAATATTCATCCCTAATTTAATTTTCAGATCCGAAGGGTGCAGTGACACGCCAGTCATAACATCATAACAGATCACACACTTCTAGACGTCGGTATACACTTGGGAATCAAACCCATATATCAATCTGAGACAGTCACATCCTGCTAAGCTAAAGCCATTGGCTGCAGCTAAACTTGCTGAATGCTCTTCATTTAAGCTAACAACTGTGGAATTTGACTACGCACACTCACACACACACATACAGCACACACCTACAGTTCTGTAATTAAACTGATGGACAGTAACAATGTTTTTTAATGAATTATTAAAGACCTTGTTTCCCTGCCAGGATAAGATGCTCTTGTTAGGCATTTATCAGGTTTAAAGACTTGTCAGTTCTGATATGCTTTTAACCACCAAACTAACAGTACTTTACACAGTTCTACACTAAACACTCACTCACACACACAAACACATACTGTACACTCATGCACGTAACTCTCTCTTTCACACTTACTCTCTCGCTCTCTCTCTCGCTCTCTCTCACACACACACACACACACACACACACACACACACACACACACACACACACACACACACACACACACACACACACACACACACACACACACAGTGGGTAAAGGGCTTAAGCCTAACTGGTGCACTAGTCATAACTTTAAGTTGGTGGTAACTTTCAGTTCTATGTGGAACATAGCGTTATGCCCAGGCATTATGCCCAGGCGTACGCCCAGCTGGTGCACTCGGCTCCTGATGCCTTACCAATAAAGAAACGTTGTGTTAAGCATATCAAAAGAGAAGGATGAAATATAGATAGGTACATAGCCAAGCCCATGAAGACTCCTACACACACACACACGCACACACACACACACACACACAAACAGTAAGTCCAGATGCCTAACCAATAAGAAACATTGTGAGAAATATCAGAAGAAGTATGAAATATAGATGGATACACACACAACCAAGTGCACTCCTACACACACATTTAGCTTACACACACACACACACACATATACACACACACAGTGACCCCCACAGGCCAACAAGGAACATTATATGAACCATATCAGAAGAAAGTATGAAATATAGATGGTAGAGGCCATATGTCTGATGTTCCTGCAGGGAGAGACCTAGAAGAGTGGAACAGTGATCTGGAGAGATAGACAGGGATCTTTGATACACAGAGACCAGTTTCTCAATGCTTCACTGCAGTTGTGAAAGGACCAGGATATTGCGTTTGTGTGTGTGTGTGTGTGTGTATGTGTGCGTGAGTGTGTATGTATGATATGGTGTGGGCCTTCAAGACACAAAACCGAAAGCAAGATGTTGAAGATGTGGTTTATAGCTACACTGTAAATTGTGGGGTTGTGGTCAGAAATCTGTCGGGTTTAGCAGGCAGACTGGCTTTTCTATTACTAAACCACACAGAACTGAACACAGCAAAGATTTCTCGTCTCTATCTGTAACTCTGAGACTTACGGTAAAAGGTCACACACATGGAGACACACAATAACACGCACATTGCTGATTTCACGCCTCCATTCATTCTCAATCTCTCCTCCACCCGTCATCCCTCATTCTCCATGCTTGTGTTCCCTCATCCCCGCAGAAGGAAAGATTGGATCCCCTTCCTTTCTACATAATTAAAACCACAACTAGAGATCTCGGTTTGCAGTTGTCTTTGTCTCAGCGGGATACATCTATTCTCAAGACCTTCACCCACCTACGCACACACCACAATGATGCTGGCGAAGCACAAAAATGTTGGCCAACCAGTTGAACCAGCAGAGAAATGCGTATGTCCTTTAAAGCGTGTCAGACTTATCGTGTTGTTTTCGTATAGGGGAAATACCTGTTTAAAAAGAGGGTCAATGGTGGAAAAGCTCTTCTAACACTGTCAAGCATTATGCGTCTCAGCTCTCAGGAATGATGCCATACACAGTTGAAGATTGTTGATTTCCCAAGTGGACCGTGATCACGTCCTACATAATAGTGAAAAGTAGAACAGCGTAGTATGGATGTTTTCACTTTGCTTGCTTGCTCTTTTTTGTGTATGTGCGTGTGGATGTGTGTGTGTGTGTTATTGATGAACCCAGATGTTTGACACCAACCTGGCTAGTTCCACTGCCTGAGGGCACGATTAGGGCTTGTTGTTGTTGTTGTTGTAGTTGCTCTTGTTATTCTACTCTCTCTTGTTTGGTCTGTCCCCACAGTACCTTCCTTCCTTCCGACCTTTTCCTCCTTCACTTTACTTCTCATCCTCTATCTCTGTGTCCATCCGCCGCCCTTTTTTGGGCCCTCCGGATTTCTCCCTTGCTTTCTCGGTAAGGGGCACTACATAGATATTGATTATTGATCAAGGCCGGGAAGGCCGGGAAACACAGGAAACAACTGTTGGCACGGAGAGTCTGTGTGAGAAAGAAATAGAGAGAGAGAGAGAGAGAGACAGAGAGAGAGAGAGAGAGAGAGAGAGAGAGAGAGAGAGAGAAAGAGAGGGAGAGAGAGGGAGAGCAAGCCAGCAGAAAGAAACAGTTGGAGTCACAGATGTTTGCAACAGAAGTGTTGCATTGCAAATAGAGACAACCACACACACACACTAGCCGTAACGCATAACAACCACTGTGACAAGATAACTGATTGCCTAGTCCCGCCTCCAGCCAATTACAGCATAACGTGAAAGAGACAAATTCACTCACTCACAGTTTGTTAAGAAAGAGGAACGTCTGGGTGTGTGTGTGTGCATGTGCGCATGCCAAACGACTTGCACCGCTTGTTGTGTCATTGAGGCAAGAATCAATGTGCGTGTGTCTGTAGATGTGTGTGTGTAGATGTGCGTGTGTGTGTGTGTGTGTGTGTGTAGATGTGTGTTTTGGTTTCCCGTCTGTACATCCAGCCACCAGATGGAGGGTATGCTAATTAGGTGGAGATCAATCAGGGGTGTTAGGAGACCGTAGTGACCCTGGCCTGGACTGCTGCTTCTGGGCTTGGCACGCTCTGACAACTGGGTCTCTGACAAGGAGATCCAGGCAGCCAACCATCACCCCCCCCCCCCTTATCTCTTGACCTCCACTTCTCAACTCTCAACGTATTCTCACAATATATTCTCCTTCATCCGTGCACTTGGTTGTCTGCCCATTCTTCCTCTTTAGCCACCCTCCCTAAGCCTCTCTTTCTCCTCTCCTCCTCCCCAGCTCCCATCTTCCTTTCTTTGTTTCCTGATGACCCGGTCAAAAGGCCATATTAGGCCTGTAACAGCAACAGGGAACAGTTGGTTGTGTGGGCAGGCAGCAATCTCTCCTCCTCGCCTCTGCTTTTGTTGTCGTGCCAGACTGTCTGGACAGCTTATTACGCCGGCGCTGGAGGGAGGCAGGGAGGGGGGCAGGGAGGGAGGGAGGCCGAGACAGACACAGAGAGAGAATGTATGGGTGTATGTAATTGCGGAAGTGTGTTTTCGTGTGACAGCACTACCTCGTATTAGGGTGGATGTTGGCGGAGTTTTAGTTTGGACCCCTCTCGCCCAACCTCACCCTGCTCCTCTCTCAGGTGAATAAAAACAACGTTACTAAACCTCAAAACGTTGTGAATAATTCAACCCTGGCATTTTGGCAATCTCCCTCTGGCCTATCTCTCTCTCAGTTGGAGGCGCTGTGAGTGTGTGTAAGTGTGTGTGTGTGTGTGTGAGTGCATTTATGTGTGTGTGCACACATGCAATCCTTCTGTTTGTTATCATTTGACAATGCCCAGCACAGGTATACATTATGTATGGCATCCAGAAGATTAACATGGATGGGTTCCCCCCTAAAGTCACTGACTGCTGGTAATGACAGCAGGCCAAAATGATAGGGCCAGCAAAACTCACATGCCGATCCCAATGGAGAACTGTACGTTGAGTGTGCATTCGTGCATATGTCTGTGTGCGTGTGTCTATAGGTTTATGTATATGAGTGTTCACGTGAGTGTGTGTGTGTGACCACATCTCGACAATCTCTTGGCTTCCAGTGCGACTTTACAGTTCATATACACAGAGTTCACAGTTCCAGGATATAATTCACACCCTCACCCTCTTTGTCTCTCGGTCTCTATAACCCTCTAACCCCCTCATCCCCCCAGACTAAGGTAAAAGCGATGGAGAGTTTCTACTATATTGCTTTCCTCTTTCTCAAGGGTGATGGCAGAGTTGTCCCCAGGTCATGGGTAAGCACGAGGATTATTTGATAATAACACGATGTCAACAGTTTGCAATACTTCTAAACTCAAACACCCCCACACACACACACACACACACGCATAGGTATAAGAACAACAGTTCTTCCCTGTTCTTGGTAGCGTGCAAGTAAGCTCTGGCAGCTATGAGTCTTTTACACAGAAGACAGATGTCTTTGTTGTGTTTCTCCTCTTGATTGGAACACTGGAGCCAGTGAGCTGTGTTTGGTCTGCTTCTGGGCTTCTCCTAGGGGGTGAACGCCCCTTAAGCACACTCATCCTGCTTAGGTTCTCTCTCTCTCTCTCTCTCTCTCTCTCTCTCTCTGTCTCTGTCTCTGTCTCTCTCTCTCTCTCTCTCTCTCTCTCTCTCTCTCTCTCTCTCTCTCTCTGTCTCTCTCTCTCTGTCTCTGTCTCTGTCTCTCTCTCTCTCTCTCTCTCTCTCTCTCTCTCTCTCTCCCTCCATCCCCACACTTCACCTCCTCTTCTCTCTCTCTCTCTCTCTCTCTCTCTCTCTCTCTCTCTCTCTCTCTCTCTCTCTCTCTTTGAGCATTAGCTTAGTGGGATGTCACATACCTAGGTACCTAGGTTCAATCCCTGAACCAGGAAAAGAAAGTTACGTTTAAAGACTTCAATTTCACACATATAGCAGTCCAGAAGGAGCAGCATCACCACCAACACTGATACAGACACACACACACGTGCACACACACACGCACACGGACACACACACGGACACGCACACACGGACACGCACAAACTAAACAGTTTTGATGCATCAGCAAAAACAGGCATGAGACAGGGGACATCTGTGACTAGCAGCCTGCATGGCACTATCTGAAGGGTCGTGCAGATACACACACATACACACACACTCACACTTACACACACACACACACACACATAGCCGTGGATGGTGATTGAAAAGCATCTGGCTAAGATGAAATGCTAAGCTGGAAAGGAGGTGAAAACCAATCTGTTTAAAACAGCACAACGACAGCAGAACATGGAGGAGTGGCCTTCTGCTCAACATTCCCAGAGTGACGTGTACCTGGGACAGCTATATTCAGAAGGGCTTTCCACCTCCGAGCTGTTTGCCAATGTTTCAAGTTTAAGATGGGTGACATCCTCCTAAAATGGGTCCAAGTAATAGCTGGGCCATGATTGGTGACGTAACTCCTTTGCAACCACCTAAACAGACATGTGAGTGCCAGTGTGTGTGTGTGTGTGTGTGTGTGTGTGTGTGTGTGTGTGTGTCAAGTCTCAGTGTAGTATATCATGTGGGCAGGATCCATGGCCAGACACCTAGCTCATCTGCTGGGATAGTCTCTGTGCCATTGACCCCCTGGTCCCAATCTGGTTAGCACACACAGCCAGCCCCCACTGACAGCTGTTTCCTCCAAATGAGCAAGCACACACACACATAGGCACACACCACCCCGCACACACACAGTACACCAGACTTAATCAACAGCCACATGGAAGATTAATGTGGATATTTATTCCTTTGCCGTCTCGTCCAACTCTTCAAAGTCCTAGAACCTGAAATCACTGTCTTTTTTCAACGATGTCTTAAACACCAGGAGCACTCACCCACACACCCACACCCACACACACACACACATCTCGTCTGGTTCAGCGGCCTTAACGTGACGGCATGTCTCTGTGCCTTGGCGTTTACATGCTTCTCCGATGCCCTTCTGCTCATGCAGCCCTGTACAGACTCTGACAGACGGACATGCATTATTCATACAGCCAGCCTCCACCAGAATCAACACCCATCCTATCCCCCCCCCCCCCCACACTACCCAGCACCTCCCAACACACACACACAACCAAGCCCACATGCATGCCAGCACTCACAACGTTCACGCAAACACACACCACACACACACACTCAGCTAACCCCTCTGGTTCCCCACCCTGTCAAAATAAGAATGCCCCCCCCCCACATACATTAGAGCCCCCCCAATGGGGGTGTGACATATAAGACCTGTCAATGGTGTTAATATTTTAAACTGTTCTGCCTTCAGGGGGGATGTTTCATATTTCATAGGGTGGTGCCAGACTTCAGGGGTTGTGTGAATGTCTGTGTGTTTGTGTGTGTGAGAGACAGAGTGTGTGTGTGTGTATGTGTGCGCGAGTAGGGGGTCTTCAATTGGGCTACGGTGCCCACAGTGGGACCTATCCGCTTCAATGCACCCAAACCTGCCCCTTCAATAATTCACTGGGAACACCACGGTGCGACGCGGCACACAGATTTCACTTTATCATCCCTAAACCTGGCACGGCATGGGAGTTTTATTTTCTTTCTTGTGTCCTTCGTTTCTCTACCCCTTCCTGCTTGTTAAATAATAAATGACAGGGGAACTGAGATTAGGTTAGCATTCTGGCCTTTTAGCCCCGGGTGACGGGTGACTTCAGTGAGCATTAACTCACAATTAGGTCTGGGACCTTTTGTTAACATTTGCGTCAAGGTTGGCTTTATGTGAATTTGGATAACATGAGCTCAGCTTTAGCAGCACATTACCTTTAGCTTAGCGTCAGCTCAAGTTGTCATGTCAATCTTCCCCTTTGTGCAACATCTCCCACTATCTGCTTAAAATCGCTGCCCACACATGTCCTGTTGGTGCTACTCTAATCACTGCTGCCAACAGCAACCTGTGCATGCCAGCACAAGCAGGCACTGTCAACGCGTGCCAGTGACACGTGTCATAGCAGGCAGTGGACTGTGGGATTGAAAACGAATCCAGTCGTTCTGTCAGACACGGTCATCGTTGGCAAGAACCTACATGTTTTGTTAGAACGCCATGTTACAAAAGACATAATGCATATTTTAGGCCTTTTGCAACTGTTGTTTTCCATATCCAGAAAAGCGACACTTGTAGTTACATTTCTGACATGAAGAATCACTCTTACAGAGACATACTGCTACCCTACCCTCTCTAAACTTCAACCCCCCTTCTTCTTCCCATGCCTACAAGATCACTACATTATAACACAGTCTGGGATTCGTAGAATAAAAAGCGACTTCCTTTAAAATATGAATTCAGATCTTCTTCTGTAAATATTTAACACCACTTAAACTTACAGCTCCCAAACGCAACTCCCGTGGAAGTATCTGGAGACTTGGAGATGGGGAAGGCGGAACTGCGGGAAGGAGCTCTGGATTAAGCCCCGATTCAATTAACTTAAAGCTGGGGCGCGTCGCTCGTCTGGGGAAATCATTTTTAGAGTGAATAAACACATCATACTGGATGTCTCTATGCGCAGTTCAGTAAACAAGCAGTGTGTGTGTGCGTGTGAGTGAGAGACAGAGAGAGACAGAGAGAGAGAGAGAAAGAGAGAGAAAGAGAGATAGAGACAGAGAGAGAGAGAAATAAAGAGAGAGAGACAGGTAGTTTAAGACACCCAGCACATACACACTCAGGTTGAATTTCGTTTTGCAAAACTGGAGACTTTCTGCAATTGGGCTGGTGCGTGGGCTGGTGCACACATGTGTGACTAAATGACTAAATGTGTGTGTGTGTGTGGGGGGGGGGTTCATTATTTGATAATGTAAATTGGGAGAAAAAGGTTGTGAGAGAAGTGATTCTTTTTTTTTTACTCACGATTGCTCGATTATTCAGGAGTCGTGTTCATCAAAGCGTTGCACCGCACGGTCTGTTAAGCCTCATACATAGAGTAACAGGCTTTAATGTCAAATGGGTTGAGCTTACTCTGATAATCTAATCTGACCCACAGAGTTTTCAGACAAAACAATGGTGTAAGAGTGATAAGCCCAGATAAAAATGAAATCACATGAACCATGTTTCAGTTGATAACTAACAGAGAAAAATAATTCTAACTGCTGTCTGACTTGAGGACTGCTGAGAAAGAGAGAAAAAGAGAGAAAGAGAGAAAGAGAGAAAGAGAGAAAGAGAGAAAGAGAGAAAGAGAGAAAGAGAGAGAAAACGTGACACAGACTGAAGGTATTATGGGGAGTGACAAAGTTCATCCATTGGATAATTGAAACGGGAAGTCGTGACTGTGTGGACCCGGGTTGCATTTAGGATCAAACGACACATTACTTAGTCTGATTAGATCACTTCCTGTTCGCTCAGTCTACCTCCTGACCTTTATTTGGTAACCAAGGTAGTAGTCAACTGCTTAAGGCAACCTCATTTACCTGTTTCCGGTTTCCATACAGTAACTCTATCAGGGATATCTACCAGGACTGCACGGTTCACTGTTTCAGAAGAATGTTTCCTATATGAAAGCTGTAGTCAATATTTATCCCAAGGAATATTAAATGTAAATACAGTTACAAATATTTATCATACAATGTTTACATGAACAAATTTAACTAGGCATCAGTTATGTGCACTCTTTCTTGTGCCTTCTTTCTGTCAGCTTTCTTTGTTTTCAGAAGATGGCAGAATCCTTCAACCTTCAGGCCAGCTGGCCTCTACGTCTCTGGCAGGTATTGGTTATTTATTCTCTACAGCTTTATCATTGCCCATGGTCAAATGAAGGATGTGGCAGAA
>NC_140382.1:13410000-13420000 GCF_054491055.1 Hypomesus nipponensis | reverse complement strand
GACGTGATCACAACATACGCCGTCGAGCAAGTATAGCTTGTCAAAAGGACGTCAAAGGAATGAATTGCTAGCCTTCAAAACACCGACAGGGGAACCAAACATAATGTCAGTTGTTGTCATAATCATATTAGTATGTCATTATGACAAACACAACCAACATCCTTAAGACTGATGGCTCACTTGTGACAGCCATCCAGATACACAGTTAGGTGTTCACCTAGTTCAGGGAGGCATCAATGTAGAGACCCACCTAGCCTTGTTCTCACTGATGCAAAAAAAAGTGTAATTTCTTAATTTTTGGCTCAAAGTTTAGAAAATAAATGAGTTCAATTCAGCACAGACAGTCGAGAGCTGGCTTATCCTGTTCCAAGGGCGTCGAGGCTGGAGGAGAGGATAGGAGAGGAGGGGGATGGGGGGGGAGTGGGGGGGGTGGAGGGAGGGAGAACAGGGAGCACATGCAGAATGAGAACGAAGTCATCCTTCGCTCCCGATGAAATACTAATGAGTGTCCAAATCCACCGTTGGCTAATTAACCATGATACCCTGTGACATGGAGGGAAGGAGGGTGGTAGGGACAAGGGGAGGAATGAGGGGGAGATGGAGAAGGATGGCCCTAAGAGGGAGCTTACCCACGCACGCACGCACGCACACAGACACACACACACACACACGCACAGACAGGCACACACACAGAGTGAGCAGGAAGTTAGGTTGGCGAAATGAAAGGCAGGTAAGAGAGCTAGAGAGAGAGAAAGAGAGAGAAGAAGAGAGGGGAGGACATTTGCAAACGCAGAGGTGGAGAAAGAGACGGAAGGAAGAAGGGGGGGGGGTCCAGGGGGAAAGTTTGAGGGAGAGAAAAAGGGAGGCATGGAGAGAGACAGCAACAGGAGCTAAACAGAAGAGGTTGGAAGACACTCTTCTTAATTGACAGAATAATGAGAGGTCCATTAATTTATCAGGTGTCGCGGTGTTAATCGCTCATCTCCTCTTTCATGTAGCCACTCGTTAACTGGCCGTTTACATGTGGCGCATGATAATGACTAATCACACTCCCACACAGACACTCACACACACACACACATGCAGAAATGTAAACTGAAAGGAGGTGGATGCACGCCAAACAACACTTGTGAAAGGATATAAAGACTTCTCCTTCCTCCACTTCTTTTCCAGTTCTGTCGTCCTGCTCTCACTCTCTCCATCCCTCTCTCCATCCCTCTCTCCATCTAGTCATAAGTCTTCTCTGTTTTCTGCCACACACCCTCTCTTTTTCGAGATGGCAGGATAGGTCTCTGGACGCTTCCTCCCCTGGACGAGTGCGCACATGAAGCTGAAGCATCAAAGGGATTACAAACCACCCTATGCATTGCAATCTCAGCATGCACACACAGGCACACACACCCATATATCCAGGGATGCGAATTGTATTGTGGTTGGTATTCAACTCCACCCTCTGTTACTAGGGCTGTTCTGTTTTTATGACAGGTTGACCTTTCCTTAAGAATTCGTCCAATCGCACAGCTCCAAAATACTGTATTCATCACACACTCTCACACGCAGGCTTGTTTTTGCCTATTTACACCCCTGTACACCTATCTACACCAGTACACACACACATACACACACACACACACACACACTGCAGGAATAGAGAGGCAGTCAAACACAGGGGATACTACAAACCTGGCTTGCCTTTTTTGGTGGGCCACACACACAAGCCAAAGCACATTCTCAGTATGTGTATATGTGTGTGTGTGTGTATGTATGTATGTATGTATGTATGTATGTATGTATGTGTGTTATTGGCATGCAAAGATATTCCATGACTGGTCTCAGTTCTCTCTGTGTCTCTCTCACTCTCTGTCACCGTAGTAACTAACGGCTGTAATGTCTGTTCAGCCTCAGGGGCTGTCATGGCGATAATGTGTGTAATAATGCCTCTGTTCTCCATAGCAACACCAGAGAGACACGGCCCATCCCATCATAGGATGACAGCCCATTGATTCACTACGAAAGAATGAACTAGCAACCTGCACTTGTTCTCCATGGACAAAATGTGCTGGATCATGGTGTTGTTTCAGTCTAGGTCAACAGAGGGCGCTAGAATGCAACAGAAACGCATGGGAAGCCACAGCAAGCATCCTGTGTTTCTAATACAGCATTAATTCCGAACAAATATGAAGAAACTTCCAAGCTCAATGCCCTCGTAGATATTAGTGTTTGAGTTTAAAGCCACAGCTTGTGGGTATGATTTTTACAGTGGTGTTTAGAGAATATAAATGATAGCACATGTTAACAGCTCATCACTCCTCTAACACACACACACAAAGGACAGTACTGATTGTGTCACCTAGACTGTGGAGAGAGAAATATGATCAGCAATCGATGGTTGAACTGCTGTGATTGACTTTGTTGCTGCCTTGAGGTTCCCACACGCACGCACACACACACACACACACACACACACACACACACACACACACACACACACACACACACACACACACACACACACACACACACACACACACACACACACAGTCCTTCACACACATACATACGTTTTTAATCAACTCCAGGGCCACACACACATGCACACACACAACCACACGCACAACACACACACTTCCTCTGCTTTTTGCTCTCTCAAGTCTGAGTGGAGAAAAAAAAGGGAAAGTTAACGATAAATTATTATTGATCTCCAAGGCAGGGGGGCTTGCCTTCAGATAGATTCACAAGGTCGTTTCCCTAGCCTCACTGTTTATCACAGCACACACTCCAAGGGGTACATGGGAAATGGAGTCCTCCCCCAGCTAACCTGATTAGAAAACATCCTAGTTTCAGAACACAGGTGGCCCAATTAGGTTTGTGATTGTAATTGAGTGCCGGATTGAAGCGCTTTCCACTCGCTGTCGGTTGACTGATGTGACATCACACATTAGAGTTGCTAGGCAGTTTCCAGTAGCAACAAGCTACAATGTCAACATGGACTCCAGAGCCTCTGCGAGGACTTGTCTAGTTGCCAACACCTCCCTAGTTGTCAACTCCCTCCAATCCTCCTGTGCAGTCACAACGTCTGTTATGAAATTACCTCACAAAATGTGTTTCTCTCATTTTTCGTACCCTCAGTTTAATGTATTCCTTAATATCTCCTCTGTGCTTGGTCCTGGAGCATGGGGGGGGGGGGGGTAGTCCTCTTTATTATCCCTGGAGAGGCCTACAATGCCTGAAGCCTGTGGAGACACTTACAGGGTAAAGGTGTATTACAGCTTGGAGAGATGCACACACACACACACACGCATACACATTGAGACACGCACACACACACAGAAGCAGACACGCTCACACACTTATCTCCGTGCTCCCTTCCCAATCCCCTGGCTATAAGGGATTCATTATCTGCCAATGGCCTGTGGATGTAATGAGGTTATAGAGAGACTGGAAGGTGTGTGTGTGCGTGTGAGAGAGAGTGTTACCTCTGTACTTTGGGGCTTGCGAGTCCCTCTGCACTTGTGTGTGTGTGTATGTGTGTGTGTGAAAGGGGAGTGTGTGCGTGTGTGTGCCAGCAGTACGGTGTGAATAAGAGAAGAGGTGCTAAAAGAGGAATCTTTATGACAGTCGGAAGAGACCCCCCCCCACACACACACACACACACCCTCCACCTTTAACCATCCATCTTTCATATCTGACACCAACACCTTTCTCGCCCCACCAATTTGATCCTCTCGTTTTATTCCTTCATTTCATCCTCCTTTTCTCCTCTCTCAGGTTTGCTTAAGCTGACTCCAAGGTCAGTTCAATTTAACTTTTGGCCAGCGCCATGAGGTGTCCATTCTGCTAGGGTTAAACTGCCAGCCACCCCTTCTCTTCAGTCTGAGAGAAAGAGAGAGAGTGTGTGTGTGTGTGTGTGTGTGTGTCAGAGAGGAACAGACAGAAAGACAGAGAAGGGTTCACCAGGCTGATATTGGAGTCTGTCTGAAAAGTGAAGGGCACATGTGAAGTGTTTGTCTTGCCAGGGGTGCATGTGTGTGTGCATGCAGGCAGGCATGCATGCGCATGTGTGTATGTGCGTGAGAACATTCAGAAATAGAATAGCACCAACTTTATTATACAATTTACAATCATCTTTTTCACCAGGGCCTATAACATACACATACCTACACACACACACACACACACACACACACACACACACACACACACACTCCACAACTCTAAATAATGAGAGGCTTGTCACTTCCAATCAGAGTCTGTGTGAATTGGCTGGGGGTCACCGGGATGGACAGACCAAAGTGTCTCTCCCCCTCCTTTGGGGTCTCCCACCCGCCCTTGGGCCTGAGGGGGGAAACTGAGGGGAGGAGAGAGGGAAGGAGAGGAGGCGGAGGAAGGGAGGGAAGACAAGCAGTCTGCTACTGGTCAGATGACATCAGTGTCACTCTGGAGCAGTGCACCACAACTGCACCATCTCTGGAATTCAGGGTGTGTGCGTGTGTGTATGTGTGTGTGTCGGCAGAGGATCAGAACATGGAGCTGTCTTGGTTCAGTAAATACACAGTTATGAAAGATATGTGTCCAACTAAGGATGAACTGAAAGATGAATGATTGAGTGAATGAGGGAAATCATTTCAAACCTCCGCAAGTATCTTTCTTCCCTCTCTTCATTTGTTCCAATATCATAGGCCCCAGTTCAGCCAAAGTCCCCCCCTCTCCACCACCACCACCATCAACTTTATTTAATAAAACCCTCCTCTCCATTCACCACTCTTCCAGTATCCAGTATCTCCACCAACCCAAGACTTGCTTAAAACTCACCTGCTTAGCTTGTCAGGGATAGAGACTACTGAGAAGGGATGTGAGCCTGTGTCACATCAGGGCCCACTGAGAGGGAACGTGAACCTGTCTCAAATCAGGGCCCACTGAGAGGGGACGTGAACCTGTCTCAAATCAGGGCCCACTGAGAGGGGACGTGAACCTGTCTCAAATCAGGGCCCACTGAGAGGGGACGTGAACCTGTCTCAAATCAGGGCCCACTGAGAGGGGACGTGAACCTGTCTCACATCAGGGCCCACTGAGAGGGAACGTGAACCTGTCTCAAATCAGGGCCCACTGAGAGGGGACGTGAACCAGTCTCAAATCAGGGCCCACTGAGAGGGGACGTGAACCTGTCTCAAATCAGGGCCCACTGAGAGGGGACGTGAACCTGTCTCAAATCAGGGCCCACTGAGAGGGGACGTGAACCTGTCTCAAATCAGGGCCCACTGAGAGGGGATGTGAACCTGTCTCAAATCAGGGCCCACTGAGAGGGGACGTGAACCTGTCTCAAATCAGGGCCCACTGAGAGGGGATGTGAACCTGTCTCACCTCTCAGCTGGGTATCTTGCTGTGGCACAGTTGGGAGTGGAGCTATTTAGCCTCACGCAAACCTGATAGGGATTACTTGCTGTACACACACACACCTCAGATATACAAGCACACACACTTATCTACTGTGCGATTCACATACACACCTCATGTTCACTGTCTCACACACACACAAGCACACACATTGTAAGTACGTAGACGCACACACAGACACACACTTTGCTCTTTCTCAGCATCCCAGGGGCAGTGTGATAGGCTTTAATGGAAATTGAGGATAGCATTTCCTCCAAATAAAACAGAAATAAGCATATTCCCCAGACGGCTAGGATGGGGTGAGAGTGAGATCTATTAGGTGTGATTACTGGTGTGTGTGTGTGTGTGTGTGTGTGTGTGTGTGGGTGTGTGTGTGTGTGTGTGTGTGGGTGTGTGTTTCTAGGTCTATAAATACACCAGAGTCAGGGTGAATGAAGGAGGTCTCCATGGTGATTTGTTTGCATGGATTAAATGTCAGTTTTGGAAATATGTTATTACACCAGAACCCCTAGGAATATCAGAGAGAAAAAGAGAGAGACAGAGACAGAGAGAGAGAAAGAGAGAGAGAGAGAGAGAAAGAGAGAATGAAAGAATGAAAGACGAGAGAAAAAAATTGAAAGTAAAGGGCAATAGAAACAGTCACAAACTGCTGACTTTTCGACAGCCAATGTCATACCCTGTTATTTCGGCCCGGTAGGTGCGTTGTGTGTGTGTGTGTGCGTGTGTGTGTATCATGCAGGCCCCGGCAAGGGTTGCGTGTGTAAGTATGTGTGTGAGTGTTGAACGTGTGCATCAGAGGGACTGGGAATGTCAGAGGCCCAGGCGAGGTACAGGCCAGCGCACGTGACATGACATGACCTCATGTCAGAATCAAGCAGCCAGCTGTGACGCAACTCCACTGGGCTGCAACCAGAGCCAGAGTTATTGCTGGTAGTTCACAGCCCTCCAACAGGTGGCTCCGTGGCGCAATGGATAGCGCATTGGACTTCTAGTCAAGCACTTGAGGGGTGATTCAAAGGTTGTGGGTTCGAGTCCCACCGGAGTCGCAGTTTTGTTGTGGTCTTCAAATGTAAAAAAAACGAACTTGGAACTTGGTCATGACAAAATACTCTACGCACGTCTAAGTAACAAAACAGTGGAACTATATCGGTCTAAGCTAGTTCATGCAGGTCGTCACTCCGAGACCTATGCACTGCCAGTACCACTATCACATTATGCAGGTTTGGCACTTTACAGCCAGGGTGTTCTATTGAAGTCCTGGAACTCACCCATCATTGGTCAGTGGGCCTCGGGATTTTCTTCCTGTTACCTCCACCACCTCGCCCTTGACTCTGTGTAGCCTCTACCTAAGGGGATTGTGTATCGTAGCTGTCTGCCAGGATGCGGATACAGTGTCTGAGGTGGCTTCGGCAGATAGCCGATGCCAGCAGAACCATATACCCCAAGACCATGTGTTTGATTTATCAAAGTGTTTATTACCTACTGCTAAGTCTTCCGACCTTCCCTTAATACGTATGGAATAACTAAATAATATCCTCATGGAAATCTAATAGAGTGTGTGTGTGTGTGTGTAGATGGAATAAATGCTTTAGGTGGAGCTTATGCTGTTTTACACACACACACACACACACACACACACACACACACACGCACACACACTCCCACCCCCCCACACACGCCTGCCTTCTTCCTCTCTTGTTCTGGCCACAGTGGGGAGTCCTCCTTTACTACCCCATCAATCCCTCTCTCCTTTTTTCATCCCTCCCACAAAGCCCTTACCTTGTCTGACAGGCTGTTCCAGTTTAACATTACCATACAGGGAAAAATAGACAGAATGTTTGACTGTGTCTGTGCTGGCTTGTTTCAGTTGTCTATTCCAATGCTGTAGCTTCCATGTCATCTGTCTGGTTCAGTGTAAAGCAAGCTGTCAACATGGACACCCACAGACACACGAGCACACACACACACGTGCACACACATATTTGAACATGCCAAGAGCTGCATCCACTCATCCATCACCCACGGAGGAAGCTGATTGGACAATGGGGCCTGTCGTTGGTAACCACAGAGTGAGCATAGTAACAGAGGAGGGAAAATGATCAGACCCGCAGAGATACAACCAGGCTAAAAATAGCTGCCATCGCAAATGACTGCTGCCTGATAGTGTGTGTGTGTGTGTGCGTGTGTGTGTGCGCATGCGAGAGAGAGAGAGGGAGAGAAAAAGAATGAAAGAAATAGAGGCAAGCAGACAGACAGGCAGAAAGGTGAACAGACAAATAGGAAGGTACACATGTAGGCAGACAGACAAGTAGACAGACAGACAAGTAGGCAGACAGACACATAGGCAGACAGACATGGACTGCCATGGACAGACAAACTGGTTTACAGGCAGACACAAAAAGACAGACGGATAGACACATACTGACAGGCAGACAGACAGGCAGACAGACAAACTGGTGGTCAGTCTGGCTGGCAGACAGACATGGACAGACAGTCATGGACAGACAAACAGACAAACAGAAACAAGGTCATTGAGCTCTGACGAAGATGAGGGTAGTCCGTGGTCCAGCACTCATGTTATCAACACACTGACTCAAACACACATCCATTTCAATCTAAAGGCTAACGACTGCTTTGATATTTCAAAACGTGGGAAGGCCTTGGTGTAACGTCTGTTCTCAGATCTAGAACTTCTTGTCAACCCTCCTCTGTCTCTCACCTTGACATACAATTTAGAATACTTAGAATCACCCACACATGGTCCCGAGTGTGAGAATGACTTCAGATGACATCACAATGGGAAATGGATCCTTTAAGTACTACAGTTTGATAGTCTCCTCTCCTTACCTCACCCTCTCTCCTTACCTCTACTCCTCTCCTCTCCTCACTGCTTCTCCTCTCTCCATCAGCCCAATACCAGCTGACAAAGGTATTCAGCCACATCACCCCCCCCCCCTTTCCCATCTCTCTTTCCCATTTTTCTCTCTTTCTTTATATCACCCTCTCTCTCCCACCTCTCCGCCAGCTGGATGTCTTTGTATGGATGGGACCCCTCCAGGCTTAGCTTGGCAAGGCCACGAGTGGAGGATGAGGGAGGAGAGAGAAACCAAGGGAGGGAGGAGAAAAGTATTAGTAAGGGATGTGATGTACAGTACGGTGTGGAAATATGTCTGTGAGTGTGTGTGTGCGCAAATGTAGATGTGTGTGTGTGTGTGTGCGGGTGCAGCCCGACACACCCCTGAGCCGATTTAGCAGCGTCGGATCCTCTTACCGGCTCTCACCGGCACCTCTCTCCTCCCGTTGATGGAGAGACGGCACGCGTGGATGCGACTTTTCGGCTCAGTCTAGAAACGGCAGGATTCACCCCCCCCCCTCGCCCCCCGCCCCCCCCCCCCCCCCCGTTCCCCACACCATCATGCTCAGCTCTCACCCCTGAAATGTTAATACAACAAGGAGAGGCATCTGTGTAGAACTGAGTGGGGGTGGGGTGGGTTGAGTGTGTGTGTGCGTGGGGAGGGGGGGGGGGATAGGAGTTGCCACTAAGCTGTTCAATTCTCCCGGAGTCTCTCTTGCTGTATTGAGTCCTGGCTTGGAAGGTGTCTTCCAGACTGAAAAAGACCCACCAGCACGTCCTTTCCTGCTTCTCACAGTGACTCTATTTCAATAACTCTTGGACCATAACCTGCTCAGGAAGACAACATGACAACACATGGTTTGAATTGTTCTATGTTTTGAAAAATACGGTAAAATAAACAACGTTTTGACGAAGAGAGTTGTCCCTTTGTCAAATTTTAGAACACATCGTAGGACCAAAAGATAAATTGAGTTAAATCAGAATCAGGATCCTCTGATCTCTGCCTCATGCTCATATCTTTCTGGTGGAAAAGCCTCCTGGCTGACCTAAACGCTTCTGATGTGTCTTTGTAGGCACTTCTGGAATGTTCTCTGTCATGTTCCAACCAGACAAGAAGTCTTTCCAACTTCACAGAAAGTTGGTCACAGGGGATCAGTGATGTCCCTCTGATGTTTGGCTGCACCTCCAGGGACTGGGAGTGTGTATATGCTGGTGTGTATGAGTGTGTGTATGAGTTCTATGTAGTCAATGGGTGGATTTAACTTCAGTCCGTTTCTTAGAGGGCAGGGGATCTTAGTAAAAATGTCAGATCTAAGCTGCAGAGTCTACACGTTTGTAGTAGTGTTTGTTTGTGTGTGTGTGTGTGTGTGTGCGTGTGTGTGTGTGTGTGTGTGTTTGGGCTCAGTTGGATACAGGGTCTTTGAACTCGTCATTTATTGCTGTATTTCAGATGTCTTGGTAAAAAAGATTTAGAAGACATGCGCATACACACATACACACATACACGCACATACACACACACACACACACACACACAGCAGTAAACACACACAAACACATCAGTAAATTCCTGACAAATCAGGCACACATCACACACCTGCTACAATGTTCTCCATTACTCTCACACTTGTTCATCATGCTAACTGACATTTAATAGACCTCTAGAACGGTTTAAGTGAATCACCGCTGGTCTAACTGAGAAGCCAGGCCAGGCAAAATGCAATGAAATTCTGGCATGCCCTTTTAATCTTA